>NC_051217.1:17760000-18060000 GCF_015220715.1 Pygocentrus nattereri
AGCTAGAGCTTCAGTATGGATTATAAATATCAAAACTTGGTAAAATATGAGAAAAACAGCTCTGTGAGAATGGTAATATCTGCTAGCACACCTGTGGGATTTTAAAGAGCATTGTAGCTAATGATACATTAAATAAGGACATTTGAAGTTTGTAAAACTCAATACATATGATTTATTTGAAGCTTGCAATATATTTACCCTGTATGTAGGAGTTTAGCAATGACTAGGTAAAAAGGTCCACCACAGAGCTGACACTGTTTTCTATTTCTAACAACTAACTTAACGGGTTAGACTACAGCTTGCGTTTAAGGTCTAGATTGATGTTTTTGTTTTTGCTTTTTCTCACAAAATTCTCACTTATTGGAAATTAAACTTTTAGCCTCTGAAGTTCAAACCAATGGGAGCATTCACTTGGCTATATATATATATACTCAAGTATAGCAAAACAACACTAATAACTCTAGATGTCTACAGATGAATTTTTCCCATGACGATGCTTGAAACACACAAACACAGCTGTGTTCGCCACAGTGCCCTTTTCAAAGCCACCTCATGGGGTTGTCCCATGGGAGATGACGTGAGAGATAGTTCATCCCACAGCAGACATTTGGAACCTGTCAGCCTTTCCCTGGAGGTTTTAGTTTCAATGCAGGACAGAAACCCTCTATCGAGATAAGAATAGTTCAGGGAGCCAAGGTTCTTTTCTGTGGTGGGCATTTATGTACTAAAGTTTCAGCATTTTATATTATTATATTATGGTGGGGCGCCATCTTGCAAAAGAGCACTCCACAGTTATTAATATCAGACTGAAAAAACTACACACACTGCAGATACATACTGGATTAAAATCACTCCACAATTATTACTGTTAGACTGTTAAACTACACACACTGCAGATTCATACTGGATTAAAATCACTCCACAATTATTACTGTCAGACTGTAAAACTACACACACTGCAGATACATACTGGATTAAAATCACTCCACAGTTATTACTGTCAGACTGTAAAACTACACACACTGCAGATACATACTGGATTAAAATCACTCCACAATTATTACTGTTAGACTGTAAAACTACACACACTGCAGACACATACTGGATTAAAATCACTCCACAATTATTACTGTTAGACTGTAAAACTACACACACTGCAGATTCATACTGGATTAAAATCACTCCACAATTATTATTACCAACTTTTAAAGCTACACTTTAGATTAATACTGGATTAAAATCACTCCATTAATTATTATTAACTGACTGTAAAAACTACACACACTGCAGATTCATACTGGATTAAAATCACTCCATTAAGTATTATTAACTGACTGTAAAAACTACACACACTGCAGATTCATACTGGATTAAAATCACTCCATTAAGTATTATTAACTGACTGTAAAAACTATACACACTGCAGATTCATACTGGATTAAAATCACTCCATTAAGTATTATTAACTGACTGTAAAAACTACACACACTGCAGATTCATACTGGATTAAAATCACTCCATTAAGTATTATTAACTGATTGTAAAAACTATACACACTGCAGATTCATACTGGATTAAAATAACTACACAATTATTGCTGTCAGACTGTAAAAACACACACACTGCAGATTCATACTGGATTAAAATCACTCCAATAATTATTATTAACAACTTTTAAAGGGTGGCACGGTGGTGCGTCGGGTAGCGCTGTCGCCTCACAGTAAGGAGGGCCTGGGTTCGATTCCCCAGCTGGGTCCTCTCTGTGTGGAGTTTGCATGTTCTCCCCGGGTCTGCATGGGTTTCCTCCGGGTTCTCCGGTTTTTTCCCACAGTCCAAAGACATGCAGTCAGGCCAATTTGACATGCTAAATTGCCCCTGGGTGTGAGCGTCTGTCTGTGTGCCCTGCAATGGACTGGCAACCTGTCCAGGGTGTACCCTGCCTTCCGCCCAATGACCGCTGGGATAGGCTCCAGCACCCCCCACAACCCTGAGGGAGAAGCGGCTTAGAAAATGGATGGATGGATGAATGGATGGATGGAACTTTTAAAGCTACACTGCAGATTCATACTGATTAAAATCACTCCAATATTATTACTGTCATTGTGTGAAACTACACATATGGTAAATTTAAACTGGATTAAAATCACTGGTCTTGGCAGTAATCACGCCAGTTACGGCACCTCCCCAGGTAAAGCTAATGCAGCTCCACAGGACTTATATGGATAGGAACTATAAAAAGATGTGCACTTCCTGTATGATTTGCTCAGAGTTGCACCTTAACCTCAAAGCCATTGTTTAATTTCACATCCAGTGTACTGGTGCACAGAAACAAAACAATGGAAACTGTGTCAATGCCCAGTTATCCATGGACTGAACTTTAAAGCCTAATCCTGATTTGAAGCAGGACAGATAGTCTCTCGATGAAAATCACTACAGTTCAGGGGGTCTTGGCTCTGTCCACGGACGGTCTTTGTAAAGTAAATGTATTTTGATGCCAAGTGCCTGGTCCGTGGCCGCATCCTGTTCCAGTGCTCTCAGAAGATTATCCTTTCATTTCTGTGCTTCTTGAAGGAGGCTAAGGAAAGTCTGCTGTAGAGGTTTCTTTGGCCTGTGTTTCTGCATGCCTTGTTGGCCAGGTTCCTGGTCTTTAGTTCTGCTCTGGGATCTTTGCTGTTTGGCTGTTAGAGGAGGTGGACATTGAATGCCCTTTCAGTGAGACGGCCTTGCTTCAGTGTGGGTGTGTAAATGAACTCCATGAATCTTCTGGCTGAAGAGTGATATTTACCATTTGCAACCTTCATGCCTGCCATGGTTTCAGATTCTCCAGAGGCTTCCCTACTTTAAATGCTTTCTAACAAGATTTCTCCAGCTGACATTGGGTGACACCTCACTCTGTATGAATGTCACTGTGAAGACAGCATGGTACCATTCAGAAGTTTGGAGTCACTTAGCATATGATTTTTGCTTTGTTATATAATTCAGCAGGCGGCACAGTGGCATGGTGAGTAGCTCTGTTGCCTCACAGCAAGAAGGGCCTGGATTTCATTTCCCAGCTGGGCAACCAGGGTCCTTTCTGTGTGGAGTTTGCATGTTCTCCCCATGTCTGCGTGGGTTTCCTCTCACTGTCCAAAGACCTGCAGTTAGGCCAATTGGACATGTTACATTGCTTCTAGTTATGTGTGATTGTGTACGTCTGCCCTGTGATGGGGTGTGGCTAATATAAGGCTCTGCCTATAAAGGGTATATATACACTGGTTAGCTAGTGTTTCTACACTTATCGCCCATTTTATCAGCTATTTATTATATAGGTCTGCTTTTTACTACAATTACAGACTATAGTCCATCTGTTTCTCTGCATACTTTGTTAGCACTCTTAACCGAACCACCACAGAACAGGTACGCATTCTTGAAGTGACACTGAAGTGATGGTGGTGTCAATGCTGTGACACTGAAGTGGTGGTAGTGTCAATGCCGTGACACTGATGTGGTGGTGGTGTGTTGGTGTGTGTTGCGCTGGTATGAGTGGATCACAGCAGCACTGCTAGAGTTTTTAAACACCTCAGTGTCACTGCTGCACTGAGACTAGTCCACCAACCAAAAATATCCTGCCAACAGCATCCTGTGGGCAGCGTCCTGTGACCAGTGATGAAGGACTAGAGGATGACCAACACAAACTGTGCAGCAGCCGATGAGCTACTGTCTCTGACTTTACATCTACAAGGTGGACTGACAAAGCAGGAGTGTCTAATAGAGTGGACAGTAAGTGGAAACTCCAGCAGCACTGCTGTGTCTGATCCACTTCTAGCAGCACAACACATTCCAACACACCACCATCACATTGGTGTTACAGCATTGACGAACAGGGTGAAAAGGGGCTAACAAAGCATACAGAGAAACAGTCTCTAACTGTAGAACTACAAGGTTCACCTATATGATAGGTGGCTAATAAAATAGAGAACTGGTTATCATAAAATGATTAATATTGGTGCCAATCCCATTACCTTCATTTGGGTACTGATTCCTGAAAAATGCTTTTTTATGATACCTTTTGTCTACACATCAAGATATAAATCAATACAGTTCTTGCCGAAAGTAAGTCAAATTAACAAAGGCAATTGTATTGACATTATACTTTATACTTAACACATGTAGAACATAAACTTTTGAATTTAGTAAATTGAAAATGTTTTTTTTCAGTGCTTTCTCAGTGATGTCTTCTATTAATTCTAATTATGAACTGAAAGTGGGCATGGCTTAAACCAGAAATCAGGGCACTGACCTTTATAGCAGGCTTGCAGAATGTTTTTTAGACCACAACTCATCAATCTAGATGTTGTAACAGGCATGCTTGTGGGTTCACAGGTGCTAATACTGACTAAGTAGGTACTGAAATTTTATACAGAATGACACTGTGGTAATGAAGTAATTTAGTATTTACCATAAAGGTGTTAATTTCCTGGCCATTCAAAGTGGTTAATAAGTCCACTCAATGCATGTATCCTGCCACCTCTCACTGTTACACTTTAAACAGTAGTGCTGCTCAGTGTGCACGCAGGATAGGAGTGATGCATAGTAAGCAGCATCGTTTCTGTGCTTATATTGGCTATCAGCCCATGTTGTTCCCTCTGTTATAGTTTTATCACGTTCTGCAGGCTTGCTTACGGCCCCATAAAGTTGGCAGTGTCAGACGAAGCGACCGGCAGATGCGACTGCTGTTCTGTGAAACTTCGCTTATCCGAGTGAACGACTGAGCTTAGAGCAAGTGCTTTACTCTGAAAAGTATTCATCATGAGGCTGCAGCCACTGGGAAACGTGTGACTCGGTCAGAAAGGAGGATATGAATGGCTCAGCTAGACCAGCCTCTGTCTGCCTAAAGGCCTGGGTCTCATCATGCATTCTTATACGGTATATCCCCAGTTATTGTAACAGTTACAGTCCTATACAGTGTATACCTGTATGTATACCTTTCACTGGTTTCACTGATACTGTTTTTTTTTACTGGTTACTTCTAGTATTTGTCACTCGCATATGTGTGTGTTTAGATGTTAACACTGCTTGCCAAAGGTTTGAGCATCCCATAGCATTGATTTTCTTAATAATTATTATTGTTATTATTGATGTAAGATTGTCCTTTATTATTTTAAGTAATAAAATACCTACAAAGTTGTTATTAACATAAAATAACTATTTTACAAATACACTGTCTTCTTATATATTATATTAATCTTATATATTATGTATTATTATTATTATCATTATTATTATTGTTATTTTGGTACCACTTTGGAATAAAACTACCCTTCTAAAGGGATCATGAATGATTTAAAATTTATTTATTAATGTTATTACTTAGATCATAAACACTTTATAAATCATTTATAAGCAGTTATAACATCAATAAAAAAGGTGAGCTCATACATCTGATGAATATGAATACATGATGAAGCTGCCAGTTTAATGCTGGCTGATGGATTAAGATCAGCAAGCATCAAAATCAGAACTTTAATTGTATAAATGAACGTGGGTTCGCTATTAGACGGTCAATAGCCCTTTTTATTTAAGTGTTATAACTGCTTATTGATGATTATATGGTGTTTATGATGTAATTAATAACCATTAATAAACTAATTCTAACCAGTCAGAAGGGCAACAGTGATCTGATGTTGGTTTAATAGTGAACCCACCTTCATTAGGGTCGTGAGAAACGCATAAATGCATAAAAATACTACATAAATGTGTTTATTGCATTAGTTTTTTGTTACTTTGCCTAGAACTTTTATTTAAACAAAATAAATAAATATAAATATATTTTACTAAATTACAAAATGTTGTTAGGGTCGATTTTGACCCAGGTATAATTTAAGGTTAGAGAACAATAATAAATTCCAAAACTGAAATCATAAACACACTGTAAACCAAGACCCACAGCCAGCTCTACCTCCAAACACTTGAGGTTGAGTTAGGGGCTTCTGGACAGACATGCCCAGGCATGCACAGCCAAATCAGTTCAGAGTTGGTGCTTTGCAGAGTATACATCTCCAGCTTACAGCATGTGACAATGAGAAGAAGATTTGATGTAAGCCAAGTTCTGGATCATATATTTGATGATGATGAATCAGAGGACACACAGCAGCAATCTGATACAGATGAGCAGATTTCTGAGGAAGAAGATGATGTAGAGTATCAACCGGAAGACACAGACACATCTGATCAGTCTGATGAGGAGGTCACCGGTGCTGAAGCTGCTCCCGCTCCTACCGAAAGATTCTAATCCAAAAGTGCTATCTGTTGGAGATCAGAACCTCCTGACATACATGGCAGGGCAGATGCTGCAAATGTTATCAAAATGATCCCTGGGATCACAAGGTTTACTGTGACAAGTGACATCAAGACATGTTTTGATCTGTTTATGCCACTATTGTCACTAAAAAGGTTATTATTGCTATGACAAACCTTGAAGGAAAAAAAGTTCATGGCAACATGTGGAATGACATTCTTGAGGAAGATCTGGATGCCTACATTGGTGTTCTTCTCCTTGCCGGAGTGTACAAATCCAGCAATGAGGCCACTGATAGTCTCTGGGATGCATCGACAGGCAGGAATATATTCTGGGCAACAATGTCACTTCAAAAATTTCATATGATATCAAGAGTCCTCAGATTTGACAACAGATACACCAGAGCAAAATCTGACAAACTTGCTCCCATCAGGGATGTTTGGGAGAAATGGGTGCAGCTCCTTCCACTGATGTTCAACCCAGGGCCAGAGGTAACAGAGGTAACAGAACGTTTTCTCCCTTTTTGTGGAAAATGTCCCTTCCGGCAGTACATGCCCAGTAAGCCAGGCAAATATGGAATAAAAGTCTTGGCAGCCTGTGATGCAAAAACTAGCTATGCATGGAATTTACAGATTTACACAGGCAAGTCTGCAAGTGGCATACCTGAAAAAACCAAGGAAAACGTCCTCGATATGACTTCTGGACTGCAGGGTCACAACATTACTTGTGACAATTTTTTTACCAGCTATGACCTTGGACAAGAACTTCTCAAAAGGAAACTCACCAGGGTGGGCACTGTAAAAAAGAATAAACCTGAGCTGCTCCATAAAAGGACAGGGCTCCACTTTCCTCAAAGTTTGTTTTCACAGACACCACCACTGCTGTTTCATACTGTCCAAAAAACGACGGAATGTGATTCTGATGTCCACTCTTCACAAAGATGCAAGTGTGTCATCAGGAAGTGACAAAAAGCCCATAATTAAAAAGCCCACAACAAAAACAAAGGAGGAGTGGACAACCTGGACAAGCTGACTGCCACTTACCCTTGCCAGCGAATGACTAGGAGATGGCCAATGGTTGTATTTTACAACATCCTCGATGTGTCTGCATACAATGCATTTGTGTTGTGGAACCAAATTCACTAAATTGTAGGATAAATTATTGTTTTTAGGGTATCTGAGTGGTGATTTAAGACACGGGTCAAAACCGACCCGTTAACATAAGAAAGAGTAACAGAAAGTTAACACTAGAGGAAGGTTAAACCTTTTGGTCTTGAACTGATTTTCCTTGGTCTTTTCCATCAGTCAGCATTAAACTGTCAGCTTCCTCACATGTTCACACTCATCAGATATAACAGCTCACCTTTTTGTTCATGTGTTATAAGTGCTTATTAATGATTTTGAAATAGTTTTTGACCTAGATAATAACTCTTCATAAACTTATTTTAAACCATCCATAAACCCTTTATAAAGGTATTCTTATTCAAAAGTGGTAGCATTATTATTATTATTAGCATTATTATTATTATTAATAATAATGATAATAATAATAATATTAACAATAATAATTTTATTGTAATGTGACTATGTGGTGTGATTCAGTGGGTAGTGCTGTTGTCTCACAGTAACAGGGGCCTGGGTTCGGTTCTCTGGCTGGGTGGCCAGCGTGAATGTGTATGTCTGTCTGTCTCCCCTGTGATGGACTTGTGACCTGTCCAGGGTGTATCCTGCCTTCTGCCCTATGAACACTAGGATAGGCTCCAGCACCCCCATTACCCAGAATGATAAGTGACTTAGAAGATGAAAGAATGGATGAAAGAATTCCAACATTTTATCAAAATCTCTACTTTTTTATAAATGCAATTACATGTGTAAATTTAGATTGGCTTGATGTGTGCTGTGGAGAAACATACTGACTTTTTTTCAGTGTTAGGCGCTTTCCAAAATGACCAGTGAACCTATATGAGTAATCCAAGTTTAATGTGTAATGTTGACAATAACACAGCAGTAAATCTAAAAGAAATCTGGTGTCTGTTTTGGTACAGTGTCCTACATGTACCTCTTTGCCATAAATATAATTAAAAAAATAGATTTTAGGCCAAAATCTTACTGCAAAACAGTTATAAAACAATATCACAGACATTAGACAATTAGGGAGTGTTTAGAGGCATCAAACTCTTCAGATGTCTGGTTCCCATCATCATCACTGTGAACAATTCTGACTATGTAAGTCTCTATAGAACAGAGCATTTCACACCAAACCTCTCTGAATGAATTTGCTTACAGCTTGATGATTTAAACATGCAGACATAAAATGTATGACCCCCAACACATTATTACCATTACAAAAGACATTCAGAACATTACATACATGTAGATGAATTATGTTATATATGTAGTGTTTTTGTTTTTGCTTAATGTATTGTGATGGTGTAATGAAAAAATGTCAGATAATTATAATGACATTAAATGGTTACATAGGCACATGCTTATATTTGTGTTTGGGTGTGTGTGTTTGTGTTTATGTTTATGTGTAAGCCTGTGTACTGAACTCTTTCGGCAGCTTATCCAGCCAAAGGTCAGCCCTGTTAAAAGCACAGGCAGGGGGATCATGCAGTAATTACTAGCGCTAATGCCATTTACTCTTTTGCCACTCTGGCTGGATTAGTGTTAGTGTTGCTGCTGTGCTGATGCCTCAGCCCCATTACTGTCAGCTCACACACTTGACAGTCACACTCCTGTGGGCCGGCTGCCATAGGGCCTGAACGGCGGCTGAAAGTGGGCCGGGCGGCGGCTCGTTGCGGGGCTTTGCGTTTGCTTGTTTAATGTAATGGAGATGACGTGCAGGCCCTGGCAGCCATGGTAGCGCTGACTGCAAGGGAGGAGTGTGTTGATGGATCTGTCAAGTGCATCTGCGCAAAGTGTGTGTCACAACGCAACTCTTCTGTCAGTCTTGTCGCCCGGTGCTGCGCGGTGTTTTGGCTAAAGGAGGGGAGGGATGAAAGCTAGCAGGAGTGAGTGAGTGGGGGGAAAATGGGGATGTTTTTTGGGGGTTGGAATAAACTAGTGCTTTCTGGCTGTTTTTTGATGATGTGGTTTTTGTGTAACAATAGCTTTATCTAGTTATTACTAGATTTGTGCAATCTGATATGTTAGCGACATAATTGTCACAATGTACATTTTTGAGTATTAATAGTATTTGAATGCATTATTAAGAAGACCACACCGGCATGTTGATGGGGACCCTGCAACTGTTTTTGTGCTCTGATAGAGCTTGTCTGTTACTGCAGTTACAACCCTGCAGGTGGGTGAAAACAAGGATAAGATTAGCGGTGGACTGGATCCGTATTTGTCCAGAGTTCAGAACAACTTTACATATGGATCGTTGCTGTCAGAAGAAAACCCCGTATCTCCATTTTTGCCTTTTTCAGTTTTTGACATGCTTTGAAAATGCCTGTTGCTCTTCACATTGGGTGTAAATTTCATGATGAATGGATTAAAGGAAACAACCCAAAATGACTTTGAAAAAAAATCTGGTTCGATTGACTTACATTAAAAGTAAAGTAAGTTTTTTCCTTCTCTTGTAAAGTTACCATTTTGGAGATATAAGATTTTGTTCCGACAGTAGTGATATATATATATATATATATATATATATATATATACACCAGCTATGCATAAATTCAACTGTAGGCTAACTGTAACAGAAGTGTTTTTATGTTGAGCCTAGTAGTTACTAAATATTTGCTCCTCCTCCTGAGCAGATGTAAGCTTTGAGGAAACCATCAGAAACCACTTAGAAAGCACAAAAAAGACCAAAAACATTTTGGTAAAAACTCTAAATGCTATGCTGTGATTTTACTTACAGCTCTAATCATCCCCCTGGTTTAAACTCAGAGCATTATGTTAATCGCTCAGCTCCAGCTCAGTCAGTCTCGGCAGCCTAAACTACGGCTGCTGTTGTGTCATTTTATTCATTATCGTTTATCTCTTCCATGCTGGATATTTTTTCCATTCTCAACTGCCACTGCATTTCCATGGCAGCAGGCTTACTGATTGGCTCGGAACATGCTGTAGTCATGTAAAAGTGACGTACACATTAGTTATTTGTTACTATCTGAGACATGACTTACGGATTTGAGGTGCATCCAAATGTAATAAATCGATTGCTGAAAACGAACTAGTGTAACTAGTGACTTTGTAAAGCCCAAAGCTGAGTATAAATCTACGCAAACCTGGTGCAACCCAGTCCAGCTTCTCATGAGAATTTTCTGTTCCACCTTAAATGGTGCTGCAAATCCTGCTGAATTCCGAAGGTTGGCAAATATACAACTGACATTAGCTTACCTCAATAAGTGCATCCTTATTCAACAAATACCTCAAACTTTCACTTGCCGATGTTTACTGAGCAGCAAACGATCAGCACGGCAAAAATGAATCAGCCGGAGCTGGAGCTGTTGAACACGCCTCAATGGCTAATCTAATCATGTGTCTCAAACCATACACACTTCTGCACTTTATGTACTACTCTAATGAGCACACTTCTCATGGTATATGTGCTATTTTTTTGCATACTATAATAAGTGGGCTAGTATGCGGTTTGGGATGCTGGAATAATGACACGTGTAAATCTCACTGCTTTTGATTTGTTATCACTACAGCAAGAAATCGGGGAAACACACTCAAATATATCAGTTAATATGCTTTAAAAATGTTATTTAAAAAAAAAACATGTTTTACTGCCTTTGCTGGATCAGCTATGGCTTTGTTATTACATTCCAAACCACCACCACACTGCTGAATGAACTTGATGTTGTTACCAAAATGGTAGCAGTGCAATTATGAGGCCATCAGGATACTACTATCAATATCATGAGTATCGTCGGTGTTTCTAGAACACTGCACAAATAATAGACAGCCTGTATGAATATTAGCTGTACAATAACAAGTAGTTGATTGGACATCAGACCATTATGATGATTTTTCCCCCACTGTTCCTCCTTAAGAAGCTTATATTTGCATTAATACTACTACTACTACTAATAATAATAATAATAATAATAATAATAATGAAAACACATGGCTTTTTTAAAACGCAGTACTAGTGTTGTGTTGGTCTATTTTGTCTTATTTGTGTAATGAAAAATATCTGTGATTTTTTTTTTTTAATTTGATTTCTTTCTCTTTTTATCCATATTGCCCACTCTAGTTTGTTTGCTGTTTCTTGTTGTTCATTGGTTGATCTTGACAGGTGTGAACACTCCACCTGTACACAGGCTCACATTAAACAAAACGAATCCAAAAATCAAGGTTCTTAGTTGCCTTCCAAAGTCAAACCTGTTTCAGGTTCTGCTGGTGGAAATGCATCTTTACAATGGTCTGCAATAACATCACAGGCAACGCAGCATAAAGCATGCTTTTCTCTTCTTCCAGCAGAACATCACTGCTGTGTTCTCTGCATAATCAGCTTTTTCAAACATTTCACTCATGACAGATTCTTATACTGGTCTTGCGGCACAATCTGCTGCTAAAGCTCAGTTTCCTTCAGTAGAACATGTGCATTGTCACTGTTGGAACAAAAACATTAATCAGACCCCAGTAAAATATGATTGGTTATTTTTTTTTTCCTGTGCCAAAGTGACTGGACACATGCATTAAATTTCCAAAAGTATCTGGACAGCTAATGAATGAATGCAGTTACTTTAAGGCACACCAGTTGCTGACAGAAGCATTTAAATGCACACACCCAGCTTGTGAAATCTCCGTAAAAAAGCACTGACCAATAGAATGGGATGTCCTGAAGCAAGCGCAAGGTCACCATACCCAATGCCATTAACTAGATGAGGAAAAAAGCCCCCCAGCACTTGGCTTTGGAGCAGTGGAACAGCACTCTCTGGAGTGATGGCGCTCCATCCAGTACCTTCCATATAAATCAGCACCTGACCTCATTAATGCTCTTATGGCTTCAGTCAAATCATCACAGCAATGTTCCAACACCCGGTGTAAAGCCTTCCTCGAAGAGTAGAGATGAGAGAAGAGTTACTGCGGCAAAGGGGAGATAAAGTCCCTATTAATACCCTTGAGTTCGGGAGAAACTTTGGATGCACAGGCATCAAAAAACTTTTGGAGATGTAATGTAGTCAAAGCATAAAATCAAAAATGCTGCAAATATAGTAGATGGAGTGCTGTGTGTATGATGTGTGAATATCACTGAGCTGAGTGCATGTGTGTGTGTGTATGTGAGAAAGAGAGAGAGAGCGAGAGGTACGTGAAACTACATAAAAATGATAGATTTTAACAGGACATGCTCTTTGAATATTCATAGATGCATAAATATGGAAATGTGAAATCTGTGTTAGTAAATGGAGCCCCAGGAAGGGTATTTTTCCCAAACCCAGTATTATAGAAATGCCTTGCCCGGAAACAACTCAGCAGAAATGTTCAGGCCCTGTCCACGCCCAAAACACAACCTGCATTGTAAAACTAGCTGTATTATGGTAATTGAGATGGATTATAATATTCATGCACAGAGCAATTACAGTACAACAGTGTATAATTGATTTGTAACCAACTAACAGAAGTGCGCTAGTCATAGTGTTTCATTTTTAAGGGTTACAATGTAATTACTAGTTAAGAAACCCTCAGTGGCAGGGGACAATTACGAGTGGACATTTTTCCCTGCCTAAAATAAGTTGGTGTCCCTTTGGTCACTCTGAGGTATGTGTTTATGAGCATTAGTTTCATTGTGTTCAGTTAGTGGTTGACGCTGCTATGGAGTGCTGTAAACACACAGCTGCCTTATGCAGCTCCACTTCCACACACCTTTTATTCTGGATGAATGTTGATCTTTGTGTAAGCACTGGTTTGGGTAATTCATGCAGGTGCAGCTTCACTCCAGTTAATACACAGTAAAGGCTAATTGCTAGGCAAGGGCTCATTCGACCCAGCCTTTCTTTTACAAACCCAACAGCCTGCAATTATTCAGCACTCAAGCGGTCAACACATGCAATGGCATGACCGTAACCCAGCCTCTATCTCCTCCCAACTGGCCGCCGTTAACCCTTAAATGCAAGGGGGGGGGGTTCTTCAGTAGTTTGTATATACAGTCATATGCAAATGTTTGAACACCCTAGGTCATCTCACATGCTTATTACAAGGGAAAGTAAGTTAGCACATCCTCTACAGAGAACACACTTAAATAGGGCATTTTTCTGTGTAGTTAGTTTAGTGCACAGTTTCTGTCACAGAACAAAACCTTTTATATCCATTTTTGTTGTTTTTGACATAATTTCAAAATGTCTGTTGCCATTAAAATTAAAATATGCTTTTTCCTTCTACTGTAAAGTTACAATTTTTGAGATGTGAGGTTTTGTTCCGACAGCCGATGTTTATTTAAGTTTAACATATTAGAATAATTAAAATGTAAAATGTTCCCTTAAGTTTGCATATGTTAAATTTAGAAAGTAATGTAATTAATTTAAGTAATTTATGTGTGCAGAAGTGCTTCCTGCAGAGGATGTGTCCAGTTATTTTCTATTCAAAGCATGAAATTTGACAAGGAGCACCCGAACTTGTATATATACCTGTACCTCAAGGTTACTGGCAGCCTAACATTTATATGTACCACATATTAATCTACAGACTGCAATGTATTTTGCTAAGGTTTGATAAGTTTTGATAAGTTGAAATAAAACAGTAAGACTGTTTTACATAAGGAATAATTTTGTAAATACAAAAGGAATAATATAAAAAAAGGTCAAAGGTCAATCAAATACTAAACTAACTAAAGTAATATTTGATCAGCTTACAAGGAAATTTGGTCATTTTGCTGCCTTACTATGCCCAGTCTCTAATCAGCGAACCATCACCAGCAGAGCAGCATCACTTGGAGCGTCAGGGAGGGGGTAGGGGTGCAGGACCATGACCTAAGGGAGGGAGACGAATTTTATGATCAGTTTATGTCAAAATATTATAGGTTTAAGTGGTGCTACCTTTTCACAAGGACTGGTTGGACATTTTTAATTTGCATTCATTATTTATATTGTGATTAAAAATCATTAAAACTGGCATATTAACAAGCACCATAGTTACAAATACAGTTGATTAGCCATGTAACTGAAAACTACAATACAGTTGAACTACAATGTTGTTTGATTGTGTCATTACCCAAAGCAAAACAGTGTTTTAATCTTGCATATTGGAACACTGGGTCAAATATAACTGAGTTTGGGGGTCATATGGCCTGTTAACCTTTGCTAAACAGAGTGTGATCTGACCACTTTCCTTCCCTATAACTGTGGTGAATTAGTATTCACTCTTGTCGCCTCCAGTGCTCCACCTGCACTGTGTTTGGACTAAAGAGATGAGGGCTGGCATGAGTGTGAGTGAGAAAGTAGAGAAAATGGGATGGAGTGCACTCTTGGTGTGTGGCTAAAACTTTTCTGGCAGATTTTGGAAGCAAATTCGCTCGAATTGCATGTGACAAGAGTTGGGGTGTTTAGGTGGATAATGTGCTACAATATCATATAAGCCTCCACCGTTAGTTGCTGGTAAAAAGGTGGAACACCTCATTTTGAAATGTCAGTGGACACAGCCATCAGAATATTACTCGATAAAGCAAAGTCTTGTCTGGCTTGAAACTACGGTAAATGACGACTAGTCAACTACTTATTCGAATAACTAGTGAACTAGCAAAGATGAGTGTCCGACCTCCACAGACGATGACCTCTGCTTGATGTCTGCGGTGACGGGTATTATTGGACATGCCCTGATGCCTGGGGTTGAAGCTGATGGACTGCAGCCAGGGTCCTCTGGGATGGCTGGTCCAGCTCACAGCGTTCCGGAGGCAGTGGAGAAAGCTCCCCATGTTCAAATACCACTGCCCTACTTCTCCTGTTTGCTCTGCTGCGACCAGTGCCAAGAGAGAACACACTCAAACACATAGGCAAATAGACATAATGGTAGAGCTGGTAGCTTTTTTTAAGGGAAGCTGAAGTTTACTGTGAGGTAGGGAGCTAATGGGGGTACAGTTTCTGCTGTAGTAACTCTGCAGTGCATTACAAATACATTCCTGCATGCACGAGATTCCCTCCAGATCTTTACACTTTCCTAGAGTAATTGGGATGCGTTTACAACTGCGCTGATGAAAATAGCTTTCTGTAATGAACAGAGCTCTGTTGGTGTTTCTATCTTGTCTCTTTTTTTAAAACTGGCTTATTTGTGATGGTGAAAAACAGTGCAAACAAGGACAAAGCAGTACACTAGTCCTTGCGTAGGTTCTTGTGTAGTGTAATTTGAATATGAAAAGGAGCCTGTAGAGTGCTTGGAACAGTGTCATCCGTCCTTAGGTACACTTTAGTCTCTGTAGTACATGAAATCTCTCATTGTAGGTGCATGAAAGCAGAAAAAGCGCATCACACATCACTGAAGATTCAGAAGAGCACTGGAGACTATAGCGAAACTCTCCATGGAAGCAGCTCCATCTCATTCATGTCAGATGATCCTGCTCTTTGCAGACATCTAAGGAGCTGGTTGCTCTGGTTCTTTGTGAATATACACACTGAGTCACCGAAAGAGCAGATGAGCATATTTTACTATTCAAAAATCAATTTTGGCTTGAAAAGTATCTGCAAAGCAGGTGGAATGAAAGAAGGTGAGCTGTAACGAACCCACCTTAAAGCTGTGTCAGTCAAATCAAGCATTCAAATCAGTGAAATCTTGCAAATTTGAATTATTTCTGATTTATTTCAGCAAATTCATAGTTTGTTGGATTATACTTGTGGAACAGTATTATTCTGATTCATACTACATTAACATTTATCTGAATTTTTAAGCAAATTTTTTCTTCTCAAATTAAATACCTAATTTGGTATTTATAGTGCTTTTTTCTTTCATACCATGACATATTGGTATCAGGGAGGGTCTAGTGCATAGGCGGGGTTGGTGGGAGGTGAAACATGATTTAATTAAGTTGCCTTGCAAAAACACAGGATCATTGACAGTTAACAGTTATTAAGTAGCACCAACTTGTTTAATTAATGCCAGCACCAACGCATTTCCAAAAAGTTGGGACAGGGACATGTTTAACAACACTCTATAAGTGCTTGGGAACTAAGGAGACTGACTGCTGTAGTTTTGAAAATGAAATGTTTTCCTATTCTTGATTGATAAAGGATTTCAGCTGCTCAACAGTTTGGGGTCATTTTTCATTTCATAATGCAGCAAATTATTTCAGTGGGTGACATGTCTTGACTTCAGACAGGCATGTTTAGCACCTAGACTCTTTTCTTTGAAGCCATGCTGTATTGTCATGCTGAAATAAGCTAGGCCCTCCCTGAAAAAGACGTCATCTGGATGGCAGCATATGCTGCTTTAAAGTCTGTATATATCATGATAGCATTAATAGTGTCTTCAAAGATGTGCAAGTCACCCTTGCCATATGCACTAATGCATTCCCCATCATAGATGCTGGCTTTTGGATTATGTGCTGATAAGAAGCTGCATGGTCCCTCTCCTCGTTAGCACGGAGAATGCGGCTTCCATGATTTTCAAAAAGAATTTCAAATTTGATTAATCTGACCACAGGACAATTTTCCATTTCACTACAATCCATCTTAAATGAGCTCAGCCCCAGAAAACGTGGCAGTGTTTCTGGATTCTGTGTTCATAGAGTTTCTTCTTTGCATAGTTCGCATCTTCTTTTGCTGAGTTCATGCTCTTTTATACCCGGTCATGTTGTTGACCTGTTGACCTGTTACCACTTAAGTCAATTATTTGTGAGACATTCTTCCATATATATATATATATATATATATATATATATATATATATATATATATATATATATATATATATATATATATATATATATGACATAGTATTCTGGAAATAACTTATGACCTACCCAGGTTACCCTAGCCTTACCCTTACCCTATGAATTGCTGGAACAAGCTGGAATACGATAGCAAATACCTGGAATTATTATACATTCATACTACTTTTATGTTATAATCATACAAGTATTCCAGAAACACCTTGTCAACCAGCTATATTAGCTTAGCAACACCTTACCAACTACCTATCAACCACCAAGAGATGCCCTAACAACAAGCTGGAATACAATAGCAACTACATGGAATTACTATACAAACCCTATTAAGTTATAAAAACTGCTGTGATTATTAACATGGTCTTTTACGAAAGGACATGTCAGAACACTTTAGCATTTACACTAGAATTTTTATGTGGTTATATGCATCCCGACCACCTTGTTTGAATGATCAGTTTGTAATGCATCTCCAAGATGCACAAGAACATGTTCACACCTGTACTTAGTGCTGTTCACTTATGATTGGATCACCCAGGGTGTGTGATTATGCCAGATGTAAAAGGGGCCATAGTTATGCCATCTAATATAGCTCTTGACTGACTGCATATTATGCCTCCTGTCACGTACATAACAATTTATAGCTAGTTGAGAAGAAACATGTAGAGCAGTGCTTCGACACTGCTAAAATGAGCACTTTATTGGGACCTTTAATGCTGCTAAATGAAAGGCTGCTGCTTCTGAGGTCAATATAGCCCACACTCTTTGCCCACAAGCTGTTTTGCACCTGAGCTCTGCGACGTAAAACTCTTCATTGCAATTTCTATTCAAATGAATGCAATTTTGCTTCTGACATTGAAGTGTAGAAACGTTAACTGCAGCTTTAGTCTGTTCTTCAACAAATAGCAGACCTAGAAGCAAGCAGTATAGAGGCACACTCTCTGAGACTCAGTCCAAGCAATAATTACTGCACATTTCATTGATTCATTCCAGCAAACATGGCTGATGTGTTGAAGGCTGGCTTTTGAAGCCACAGTCAAAGAATTCACTATTTAAAATGGATCAGACTGAAAAATGAAAAAGGGAGTGTGTTACTTTCCTGCAAATCCGTCTGAATCAATACAGCTTTTTTTTAGCAAATAAGACATTTTGCATATCTGCTTTTAAGAATTCGGATGCTGAGTAATATTGTGTGTGTGTGTGGAGTCGCAAGCCGCCGTTCTAGTTTATAGCGCTCTGCTTCTTCTCCCAGGATGTCCTCATTACGTACCCTCTGTGCCACTCCATTAACAATTCATATGGAAAACAGCGTAATGCCCCAGTTTCACTTGCGAAGGCGCATCTTCCATTGTATATCCAGCATACAGCCTGGACATGGAGCGTGTTGGGAGGTTGTATTAAATATTCACTTGGACTAGGATGCTCAGTGCGTGCTTTTACTGGGTTTGAAAGGCTTTGTGGCCAGAGAGGGGTTAATTTTTACACACTGTGTCAAACATCCACGCACTCTCTTGTGTCCTCTCTGAAATATTAATGCATCCTGTCAATACGCAGAGCGAGAGGGAGAGCGAGGGAAGGCAGTGGGAGGGACAGAGCAAGAAAAACTGGATTTTTATTCTTTATTTCTTTCTTGCATTTAAATTAGATTCAAATAATGGAGTGTGATTAATTGCATAATTTTTGTGTAATCACAATTAACCATGTTTTTTTTTATTCACACAAATTTTATACTAAATTATTGCTTACGCTTGTTCATACAGCTCCTGTATTCTCAGTACAGTGGAGGCTCCTAGGTCGAACGGCAGATTTCCACTTTAATTTTGCTTTTGTTTGTTTGATACTCATTGATTTTTCTGTATCTCTACAAT
This sequence comes from Pygocentrus nattereri, assembly GCF_015220715.1. Lineage (NCBI taxonomy): Eukaryota > Metazoa > Chordata > Actinopteri > Characiformes > Serrasalmidae > Pygocentrus > Pygocentrus nattereri. The sequence continues at coordinate 17,778,970 of NC_051217.1, forward strand.
GAGCACTGTCTACCATAGTCTGTTAATGATGTTGCTTTAAAAACCAATTAAAAGTTTTATTTGAATGTGACAGATACAATCACAGATTCTATCATAACAACATATACTGTGCTTCAGCCTGCACTACCACATTTGGTTCCAAGGTTCAAACTACAAAAATGTGTTACATTTGTGACATTACTAATTTATCATGTTAATGCATTATTAATCCATTAACTTTGACACTCCTAGTTTAAAATTTTGCTTAAATTTAATTTTTAACCCATCTATTTTGTGCTCATCACATTTGGCCTAACTGTGGCAGATTGCCTTAAACCTTTAAGGCTGACATAAAAACATGGCTTTAATCTCATGTTCTTTACTAAATCACTTCTCAATGCTGTGTTTGTGTTTTACTTGTGCAAACATTGTATTAATAAAGCTGAACATTTGTAATTTTAACTGCACATAAATAGGAACATAAGTCACACTTCATTCGAGTTTTGTCCATACTTGGAAAGCTGGGTTGACAAATTAGACCAGATCAATCTCCAGCAGAGAAAAACACAGTACATGGGAGCAGATGAAATCATAGTCTTAAACAAGCGAAGATCGAAACCAAGAGATGTAACTAACATGCAAACAAAGTCAATAGGAAATTATTTGATAGATTAAAAAAGAGAAACAAAGCAAGGTCAAGCACAGGATAGGCATTAAACAAGAAAACGGCTCAGTATGCACAGAAGGAGGCAACACTTTGCAAAGTAACAGTGAAACAGACAGGTTTAAATACACAGGTCTACAGGTAATGACAATCAGTACTCAGGTGACTTGGATCTACTAGTGGTAAGTGGTGGACGGAGTCACGTGACATACTGAGGGGTCTTGCGAGTTCGTAGTGAGGTGAGTGTCTGACTGCGAACCAGTAAGCATGACAATACTTTTCTTAAACAAAATAATAATAAGCTCTTATTGACTTCAAATCTGCTTTGAATAATTATGTATCGCTGTACTCAGAAGAAAACCTCATATCTCCAAAATGACAACTATATAGGAGAAGGTAAAAACCTACATTACTTTAATGTATATGAGTGAAACCCAACTTTTTTCCAAACATTTTGGGCCCTTCATCATGTAATTTACACACAATTTAAAGGTCAAGGTCATTTTCCCAATATGCCAAAAACTGAAAAATGTCAAAAATGCAGGTACAAGGTTTTGTTCTGACAGCAGCAGCAATATGTTTGCTACGACAGAATCAAAGCTCGTCCACAATAAAGAAAGCCTCATGCATCTTTTATACGGTGATAATGACAGATTTAAACAAATGTAAGTGACCATCACCATATTCTCAGAATGGATCACCAACAAGATGCTTGGCTTGATAGAGTTAACAGATTCAAAGCATTAGGTACATTATAAGCATTGCTTCTAGTAAATTATCCTCAAATCTCACGTTAAATCACTTCTATTTGTGGCAGGTGGGAATCTTTCATCCAATGGGTCAGTTTTTCATATACAGCAGTTTATATTGCAAAAGTTTCATGAAAACATTATGCAAATAAGAATTTGTATTGGCTTGGTTTGGTTTGGGTAGAAGATGCCACTGCAGCACCAGCTAATGAGACTCCTCGCTGCTCTCTAACGTGATTTAATTCAATTTGGTCCCTTTTCCCAGCGTCTGGAGTCCATAGCAGTGGTGTTGTAATGAATTCCATAAAGACCTATGGAAAAGCATATGGGCCAAAATCCCTTTATGTGTGCACTTTTACATGCATTTTCCTGAAGCACCAATCCCTCATATTAAAAAACTGAACATGGCAGATCCCGAGGAGGCGACTGTGTGTAATTCGTCTTCCTTTATCCCTCTTATCCCTGCCCATGCTGGGGTTGACTCACTGCCTCATGCTGAGAGAGAAGATGGCAGGTGTGGAAGGATGGTGGAAGGGAAGTGTTAAGCCACCCGTGCTGGAAGAAAAAGAGAAATGAAGCTGTATATGCTGTATGTATATTAAAATCTATATACCAAAAATAATAAATAAAGTGCTGCATCAGATTTGCTTGATTTAAATACATAATTAATGTGGGATATTATATATGTGGAAGTGATATATACATTTGAATCAAGTAAATTCATGCAGGACTTCACACAGGAATACATGCTCATTGTCCAGTGGGAGAAAAAAACCTTCTTAACTTTTAATGTGATATTATGTAAATAAGATTTTATTCAAAGTGATTTTGGACAAGTTCTATCCTATTCATCATGAAATTTTCACATAATGTAAAGAATAAATTATCCAGAAAAATGAAAATACACTTATTTTTTAGACAGCACATATAAATAAAATTGTATGCATGTGCCTGAGATTGTATATGTATAAACTCACTGAGTGCTTTATTAAGAACACTATAATAATACTGGGTAGCCTCTATTCCGCATGTCACGTATCCCATAAGATGTTGGAAACATTCCTTTGAGATTATGGTCCATGTTGCTTGGATCATGCAATTCCTGCATATTTTCTGGTGCACTTTCATGCTGTGATACTCACTGTACCACATCCCAAAGTGTTCTATTAGATTCAGATCCAGTGACTGGGAAGACCAATGAAGAACATTGCCATGTTTATCAAACCACTTTGAGACTTTTGCTTTGTGACATGGGTCATTATCATGCTGGAAGTTGCCGTTAGAAGGTAGACATTATGGCCATAAAGGGTTGCATGTGGTTAACAACAATACTCCAATAGGGTGTGACAATCAAATTACAATTGATTGGTATTAACAGGCCCAAAGTGTGTCAACAAAATATTCTCCACACCATTACACCACATCCACCAGCTTGGACTTTTGACATTGCATTCATGCTGTTGGTTACAAATTTTGTCCCTACTATTTGAGTGCCTCTATATGAGCAGATATCAAGATTCATCAGACCGGGTTGTGTTTTCACTCTTCAGCTGTCCAGTTTTAGTGAGCCTGTGCCCACTGCAGCCTCAGTTTTCTGTTGGCTGACAGAAGTAGGGCTCAATGGAGTCTACACCTCTAAAATAATGCTACGTTATGCTTCTATGCAGTTGTAATAGTATATTAGCAGTAAACTAATGCTTTTGCACACGAACATTCTTTGTCCATTCTAGATTCAACATGGGCGTTTGATGCTTGTAAAAAAAAAAAAAAAAACTAATATGCTTTATTTGAACCTCATAACATCCATCCAATCTAAGGCTTATTATTCAGTAAATACTGGGACTTCAGTGCAAACTGGCTGAGCTATTCTTAGGTTATAGAAGTGTGTAATAAAACTTTGGGCTCACTTGTGGGCCCTGGCCAGTTTCCTTTCCTAATTATGTTGGTAGATAATCTGGTGCATAAGGCCTTCTGATCAGTTCCTGAAGTCCTAACCAATGGCAGAGCTAGCTTGGATGTATCTACCTAGATAGCCTGGGGGGAAGTTAGCATTCTGTCCCAGTGGGTACGAAAAAGAAAGTGAGAGAGAGAGATAGAAAGAGAGAAAGAGAGAGAGAGAGAGAGAGAGAGAGAGAGAGAGAGAGAGAAAGCTAGTGTTACATAAAGAAGGCAGCTTCGACTGCTGTACAATCACAGTTTTCTTAGTTAGTTGTCTGGATAATTCTCTCTCTCTCTCTCTCTCTCTCTCTCTCTCTCTATCTCTCTCTCTCTCTCTGAAGGCTTGTCATGGCTGCGTCTGTAATGTAGTCAGAGCTTAAGCTGGTCTGGATGCATCACAGAACACAACGCCTCTCACTCAAGCACTCATGTGCTCTAAACCCTGCTTTTCCTGCCATATCTCTTTTGTGTGCACACAAAGCACGAAGCTCAACGCTTCCCCCTGCTGGCTGAGTGGGGTAAAATGGGTCCTGCATTCATCCTCTGTCCTCCTTCCTCCTTCCTCCTCCTCCTCCTCCTCCTCCTCCTCCTCTGCAGATGACAAGCCTCTTTCATCTCTCCACACGCAAAGCTTCTTGATATTCAGAGAAGGGCTGTATGAGGCACTGAAAATAATTACATTTATGTGCTTTTATGTAAAAGTTATTAAAATGGAAGCACAAACAATAAACAAAAGCAGGCCCAAATCTAATATTCATTAGCATCCGCAGTGAGTGATAGCACAGGAACAGCGATTCATATTCATATGCAAAGGGGGGAAAAAGGCCTGTGAGTTGGCCTCACAGTATCATATATAAATTTGTGCAAGGCAGAGGCGAGTGTCATATTTGACGTGGTGGAGGGCAATTAAAACAAGCACACTGCCGGCGGAGATGGGCTGCAGCATGCCACACTCACACATACTAGTCTCTCTCTCTCTCTCACTCACTCTCTCTCACTCTCTCTCTCTCTCTCTCTCTCTCTCTCTCTCTCTCCCCCCCCACTCTCTCTGCAGCTTCTGGCTGTCCATATTATAGAAGGCAGTGGCAGCATCGTTTTATGATGCTAGATTGCATTAACAGCATTAAACACATTATAGAGCCTAATTTTGCTCTTTTGTAGAAGCACTTGGGAATTAAATAAATTATCTTTGAATCCTACTGTCATGCTCTTTTGCTTGTGGCAGTTGGTAATTTTTTAATCCACTGGGTCAAGTATCCATTTTTATATGTGATTAAGTAATTAGATACTCAATGCCACTGTATGCCTTGTCATAGCTGCAAAAACGGAGAGTAATTAAAGATTGCAGGGCATTTAACAGCATTATGCAAAAAAGAGCAACCAATTGAATGTTGCTTAGTCATCAGTGTAATTATGCACATTGTAATGAATATCATAAACTAATATGGATATGTTCTCTTCATTATAATGCTGCAACTTCTGCTGTGTGTAACCCTTTAACAAGCCACGGGCCCCAGGGTGTGCCCAAAGTATTATTACATTCTTCTATAACCTAAGAATAGCTCCATTAGTTCCTGTAGCTACTGAATAGTAATATGTTGTATGTAATACGCCTGGGATGTTAAGGGTTAACTGAGGGTTAACTATATTGCTGAGGAAAATCATTAATATATTGGAGCTACAACCATGTCAAAAATGAGAAAAAACTTTGAGAACAAAAGAGAAATAATCTGCTATTTTTTTTTCTAGAACCCCTATGGGGTTGCTAATAGTATGTTAGCACTAAGCTGATGCTGGTGCACATGGACATTCTTTGGCTGTTCTAGATTTAAAGCAGCCATTTGAAGCTTATAAAAGACATTCCATATATCATTGCTGTCTAAATTAAAACAAGTATCTTCAAAATAGTTATTTTACAGGAGAGTTCAAAAACATTGCTTGCTTTCAATATAAGTTAATGGATTTTTTTTTATTCTAAGCCATTTTAGAGTATTCCTATTGGTCCAATCATCATTAAATTGTCACACAATGTAAAGATCGGCTGCTGAGCTCAAAAGATGTAGAAAAGTAAAAATAGCAAAAAATGGACATACGTGTTTTATACTAAACCACATTTTATCTTATACTAGTTCATATTAATCAAAGTAGTATGGCCGTGTTGTTATGCAATGTATAGGTGTGTTTAAAAAAGAACAAACTAACTTGTGAACCTGAAATGCCATTTCTCTCAGCCAACTCAAATGCAAGCTCCCTGCACTTCAAGGGCCCAAGACTAGCCCATGAAACTGGTTAGCACCTCTGCTGGAAAAACAAAACAAAACAATAAAACCAGGATTTAAACCTGATATGTTTGTTTTCTAATTGGAATCGACTTACTCTTTACTATTAGAGACCACCAGTTTATTGTAGGACACCTTTAGGAATCTCATTAGGACACCCTATAAAATGCACCTAGAATCAGTCCCAGGTCTCCTGCTAACCCATTAGAACACTGTTACCCCGTTAGGAAAACGTAGTATGTCATCAGTGACTACTGGACCACCAATATATGGATATACCAGAAACTTTTCATCTGATTTGTTTTCAGCAGGAAAGTCTTTCGATGTGGTTGGCAAATTCACACTCAATCCAATCATCATAAATCTGATGAGCCTTTGCTATTCTCTAATAACCTGTACGGGAAATTTCTCCTTGATCAAGTTTCTCAATGTATCTTATTAGAGTCAATCTGTCTTTTGCTCCTTTGTAGCAGATCGAATAGACTTCCTTTCTGAAACTTGGTTGGCTGCTCTTCTCAGATCTTCAGATGAAGCTGAGCCCATATTTGTTTTGTAGTTTTTTGGCATGATGAAAATTCTGCAGTGTCACTATAACAAAACACACATGATTGCATTTGATCAAATTAGATTTAAGTGAATATACATTTTATTTTAATTGTGGCATAATTTACTCCACAAACCCCCATTATGAGAAAACTGCTTCACACATCAATTAACACTCACAGTTATGCTGAAGTTTATGGCCTCATGATGAAGCTTATACTGTCATAAACTTCTACGTGACAGTGTCTCAAGCCTGTGTATTCATTTTAACATACAAGACTGATAACATTGGTTGGTATAGTGTCATGGGTAACACCCCTGCCTTCGGAGGTGGATGAAGTACACAAATCATGGACTTGAGTTAAAGTAGAGATACCCAAGGTAAAATATTACTCCAGTAAAAGCAGAAGTCCTTACTCTAGAAAAAGTAAAAGTACAAAAGTATTTGCCTTCATATGTACTTAAGTATCAAAAGTAAAAGTACTTAAAGAGTAATTATGGCTCTGATGTCCTGTTATCTTTTTTATAACAAGACTCGCTTCATGAACTCATTAAAGGTGAAAGTCCTCCAGTGTCTCTCTTGGTAAACCAGTCTTTTAATAGAATGTCATTAATCAGTGACGCTGATGTCTATTAAAATGATCATAAGCACAAAACACAGAACACTTGTTTTAACTCAGGTTCACAAATAAGTTTTCCTTTATTATATTGCATCTGTATTGCATCTGTAGGTCTCTGTTCATAAACATAAACTAACCGAAACTAATTTACTATAAAATGAAAGTGTTTGTATGAATTAAGAAAAAAGAAACAACTACATATGTGTACATATTTCTATGTTGTGGTCTATTTACACAAAGGTAGGTTAGTTCCATCATTTAGGTAGCTGCTGCATTGACGTTGAACCCTGTGCTTGCACTGGGTTGGTATGACCAACAGGTCAAAACAAGCTTAGAACAAATTGACCGCTGTGGTCTGATTGGTGTTTTTGCTTTGCACTTCTTTTGTTTTGACATGTTACATTTTTATACACACAAAAACCAAAAGGAGATATTTGACTTTGAAATGTAGTGGAGTGAAAGTAAAAAGTCGCCCAAAATGGAAATACTTAAGTAAAGTACAGATACACGAAAAAACTACTTAAGTACAGTAACAAATTACATTTACTTAGTTACTGTCCACCACTGCCTGCCTTCTACGCTGTAGACTGGGGTTCAATCCCCACTTGGGTAAGCACTCTGCACTATTCCAATAAGAGTCCTTGGGCAAGACTCCTAACACTACCTTCACCTACCTGTGTAAAAAAAAAAAAAAAAAAGATCAAATTGTAAGTCATTCTGGATAAGAGCGTCAGCCAAATACCATAAATGTAAATAACCTTTATAATTTCATCACTCTCGTCACATGCTCATCTCAGTCAGACCTCCCTACATCTGTGGTCACATTGTTATTTCTGTGTATGACTGTTTAAATACAAAGGGTGGCTCATTTTATGCACTGGCTCAATATACCCTGTTCTCCACTACAGTCCTGTGGAAAAGTTTGAACACCCCTGGTCACATTACATGTTTTGTTGATTTTTAAGTAAAATCAACAGAGAGAACACATTTTAGGTGGAATGTTATTAACAATTTCTGTTTATTTTCTTTATTTAACATATTGGAAAAAAGAACAAGTATTAAATTGCAAACGTTTAGCCATAACCTTAGTATGTTTAATATTTTGTATTGTATTATTTCCAATAGTGGTAAAATTCAAATCAATAAAGCAGTAACTGTGCATTAAAATCTGCAGAAATATTTTCTCTGTAGATCAGGAGTGTCTAATCTTGTCCACAATGGGCCAGTGTGACTGCAGGTTTTCATACCAGTGAAGCAGGAGCTTGATCAGCATGATCAACAGTTTGGAGACTGAAACCAACCAATTAAACAAGTGTGATCAAAAACCTGAAGTGGCCTTTTACAGATGGGACACCCCCTGGACACCCCTGCTGTAGAGGATGTGTTCATTTATTTTCACTTAGACAAAACATCATTTGACTGGGTGTTCAAACTTTTGTATACACCTGCATTACTACAGCAGGCAGAAGCCTGGTTAGATTTCCACTCATTTTTGCAGTCAGTGACATATTTATGACTTTATCATCTCATAAATTTATCCCATCAACCTGATTGGTTGATTCCACCATCACTTTCACAATCACCTTGGTTATTAATCTGACTATTAAGGCCTTCAGTTCAGCTCCTGAAGCCCTGACCAATGGGAGAGCTGTACCTAGCTAGATACCATTGGAGCAATCCTGATTGAGAAATCCAGAGTTTACTAAGAGGTGTTTCAAACTGTTATGAAAGTGTTATGAAATAAGTGCACTGTTACACAACAAAAGGCATTATCATTATGTTAAATGCAAATGAACTAAAACTTACTGACATGAGTTTCTTTCTATTTACGCCATTACTGAAAGCCTGAGGGTTCTCCACTGCTATGCTGTCATTTTATCAGGTGCATCTACCATATAGTTGCACTTTGTAGGAATACAGTTAATGACTGCAGCCCCCTGTTTTTGTACTATTTGTCAGCCCCTCACTACTCTGTCATCACAGAAAAAGGCACCACTATAGGACCAGATATTATTGGTGTGATTGGCCATCCTCATCATAGCACTGAAACGTGGTGGTGGCATGGTAAATTGTTGAGCTGGAATCAGTGTATTCACAGTGGGCCTGCTGGGGTTGAGAGTGGTCCTCCACCTAAAAACATCCAGCCAGGCTCAGCTCTGTGGTCAGAAACAGACAACGGATGAAGGCCTAGAAGACCAACACAAACGGTGTATTCACAGATGGGCTTCAGTCTTTACTGTGTATCAGCAAGGGAGAGTTATAAGGGAGGTGTTTCTAATAAAGTGACCAATAAGTATGTAATGAGTTAATCTGTAAAGTGTGTTGGAGCTAAAGTATTGTGCAAACATCACTGACCACCCTTATTTATTGAATTTCCAGTCAAAGCCTATTTTTCAGGAGATAATTCTGAGCAGATTACATATACGATCCACTTGCAGGAGTTTCCGAAATCAAATTTAACAATGAATTATAAGCTATAGAGAAAATGGGACTGCTAACAACTGTGCAAGACCAAGTGGACCACCAAAACTGTCGCCCTTCAGATAAACGACACTTAAAGCTTTCATCTTTGAGAGAGAGGAGAAATTCAAACTGCTTCAGATCTGAAAACATGCACAGTTGTTTCTGTCCATCCTTCCACTGTAAGAAGACATCTCAGCACTATGGGTCTGAAAGGATATGTAGCTCTCAAGAAGCCATACTGAGAAAAGGCATGAAACGCTTCAGATACCTGTTTCTGTGAACAATTCTGACTCAAGTTTCTCTAGAACAAAGCATTTTACACCAAACCACTCTGAATGATTTTGTTGACATATTAACCATTAAATATGCAGGAATTTTGACAAATTTGTTTTTCTGTTTTATTGGTTTTTTTTGACTGGTCGTTAAATAAACAAAAGATGGTCTCAAAGTCTGATGTGTGGAAGACAGAGGAAGAGTAAGAGCTCCTCTCTCCTTCTTGATGTGTGTGTATGTGTGAGAAACCGAGCCTGAGTGTGTGTGTGTGTGTTCAGCATGCGTGCTAAAGCATCTCTCTCTCTGTTTTCTCTCTGTCCTGTTTGCAGGAGAGCAGCCATGGAGAGGGCTCTGCTGTGCCTGGCTCTGTTCTGGCTGCCTGCGGCCTCTATGCTGTGCCCCAAGCGGTGCACGTGTCAGAACCTGCTGCCGTCCTACACTGTCCTGTGTGCCAAGACCGGCCTGCTGTTCGTCCCACCCAACATCGACCGCCAGACGGCTGAGCTGCGCCTCATGGACAACTTCATCACCACTCTGCGTCACCGTGACTTCGCCAACATGAGCAGCCTAATCCATCTCACACTGTCCCGCAACACCATCAGCCTGATCCTGCCCTACGCCTTTGCTGACCTGCAGGACCTGCACGCCCTGCACCTGGATGCCAACCGGCTGACCACACTGGACGACACACACCTGCAGGGCCTAGTCAACTTGCGCCACCTCATACTAGCCAACAACCAGCTGCACAGCATCTCTGATGGAGCCTTCCAGGTAGGGATGGGTGATATGGCAATCACAAAGTGTGTCATGATATGCTTTTCTGAGTTCTTATAGAACATTTATCAACTGCATATATCATAAAATAGACAAATACTAGAGAGTAGGAGTAATAAGACCTGTCACGTCAAAATCTCTTAACTCTTTATAAATTGACCCCTTGCAAAATAATGATTGACATGCCTCTCAGCCAATCACGTACGCAGAAAAACAGAATGCAGAAAAACACTTAATTTGAATCCTGCTACATAACATTGACATAAGCTTGCCAAAAACATTTTATAGCAGATGTCATATGCTGTCATACGCTATTATGACAGATTACGTCCAGTAATATAACAGTATCATGTTACTGTTTCTGATAATTATCATGACAGAGGTAATGTTTGATGCCATGATGGCTAACCAGAATATGCATAGCAAACATAAGCATGTGATGTAAGCTGCTACTGTTATACTGTTACTGAGGAAAATCAATTCTGACAACACATGACGGTATATGACACGGGTCATAATTTTAACCCTTTAGGCCCCACAGCAGCCTCTGCTGAATACTCTGCATTTTACTGGAATGGACAGCCTTAATTTAATAAGGTGATGTAACGCTGGATGGATTAACCACAGATATTAAATAAACTGTAAGATTTATTGAAAGGAGGTTTAACCAAAAGGACTTGGTTTACACCAAAATCAAACGAGGATCAGAACTAAAGAGCCAATAAACAGCTAATCTTAGCCAAAAGGCTAATCCGAGAATCGACAATGAGAAAGCAAAACAATATCATAAACAGTACTGGTAACACTTTATTTGGATGGTTCACTGTAGATGCTTTGTAAATGCTCAGTATATCTTTAAGTAAAATTCAACCAAATATCTGTTAAATACAACTGGACTTTAAGTCGAGTGTTATTTGGAGGATCCACTGTAGATGCTTTGTAAATGCTCAGTCTTTATAAGTTTATAAGTAACATTCAACTATCTATATTAAATATTTATTAAATATAAATGCCTATAAAATGTAACCAAACTACAAGTTCAGTGGGAATTGGGAATTGGAATTCAATTGGAATTGGGGTTGTAGTTTGGTTCATTAGAACTAGTTAGGTTTTCTTAGCTTAGCTGTTGACAGCTTGATAAATCAGTCAGATCAAACAGGACTGCACAGCTCTCGTATTTATTAATAAAACATGTGCAAGTATTAATATTAATGCACACATGCATTCATTCTTTATATTGTTTAATTAAAGTTTAACGTAGCAATGAACAGCTCATCTGAAGGGGAAACTTCAGTCAGTCAAATCTTCTCATTAGACATTAAAATATTCCACTTTAACTTTAAATGACTTAAAGATTTTTCTGGGTCGATTTATACTAACATGGTCTACTGTGTATGAATGTTCATTTTAATATGGCCAACAGTGCCTCCTGAACAGTCCAGCACAGATCAGTATAAATTCCTTGTCAGCCAAAGCTGGTTCATGCTAGTCTTGTGTTGATCTAGTGTTGGTCTGGTGCCAATTTAGCTGTTCACCCAACAGGTTCACGCTAGTTGACCAGCATCCAAAACACAAAATAAGCTGGTTTTGGTGGTGACCAGCTATGCTGGACTATTTTTTTCTAGTAGAGTCATGTTTGTTCAGGTCTCAAACATGCATGTCTGCCAGAAACATCTTAGAAAGCCAGTTTAGTTTTGAACAAAACATTAAACACACTGCTGTGTGTGCTGAATTTTCCTTTTGTGCTACTGAAGCGTTTGGTCTTTAGCACAAAAGCTGCCAGTTAGCCTAAACTGAAAGTCTAACGAACAATAAATAAAGGAGGCGGGACTTTAAATTAACCTCCAATTTTGCAAATTGGTTATTTGCCCATAAAATTGTGTGACCAATTCATGAGGAATGGATCATTAGACATGGTCTAAAACGATCAACAGTTGACATTAAAATTAATGTACATCACAGGTTAAATGGCCCATATTCATCACTTTTAAAGCTTCAAACCATACTAGTCATTCCTCAGTCTATACTGCCTATATGCGCAAATCCATTTCTGAATTTACTGTTTTTGTGATGTCATGCAAAACATCACATTTACATACTCACCTCTACATCCTACAGTTTAGCTCTGCCCACTCTGAAGTTATAAAGAGTGTTTCAACTTTTTGAATGAGGCACAATTTTAAAATAACCAATAAGAACAGAAATCATTTACATATATCAGTCTTAAAGACACAGTAACAAAAATTGTTTATGGTAAACGGTTCATTCTGAGGCATGAAAAGAGCTTGTAAAACAGTCAGGTAAAAAAGAATTATGGATGTTTTTGGTTGATAAAACCACACAGACATTATAAGCGGAGCTCATAGGAAAAAAAAAGAAAATACAACACTAATTTAAAGACCTGGGAATAATGTTTTTCCTTTTATCATTTTGGAGATACAGAGGTTTGCCTACAATAGCAAGGATATATTATCGTTATTATGTTGAATTTTATAATGACATGCTTTTCTAAGTATAAGGGCTTTATTCTCAGTACTTATAGAACACTGAACAACAGTACATATCGAACTGAAGACAAATTTAGAGCAATTATGGAGAGCCTGTACACAATAATCAGTGTAAATTGCATAGGAACAAGTATCTGACTTTGTATGCACCATCCTTGCAGTAGTTGAATTAAGGAAAAAATACTGTAATCTTCATTTTTCAAAGTCTTTATTAAATGTAGCACTACTCTTCTGCTGCTGCACTTTTTCCATGCTCATTTATTTGCCAAGATAAGCAAAATAAAATATTATGCTTTGTGTATTCAAGTACATGACAATATGTATACATTGCCATATTGCCTGCTCTTATTTCCAGGACTTTCTAGAGACCCTGGAGGACCTGGACCTGTCTTACAACAATCTGGTGGACGTCCCGTGGGACACCATAGCCCTTCTGGTCAGCGTCAACACTCTAAGCCTGGACCACAATCTCATCGAGTTTGTGCCGGAGGGGATTTTCTCCAATCTGCACAAGCTGGCTAGGCTGGACATGACATCCAACAAGCTGAAGAAGATTCCCCCAGATCCACTGTTCTTACGGATCCCAGTATATGCTAAAATGAAAGGATCGCCTCTAACGGCTCTGGTGTTGAGTTTTGGGGGCAACCCGCTGCACTGCAACTGTGAGCTGGTATGGCTGCGGCGACTGACCCGCGAGGACGATTTAGAAACGTGCGCTTCGCCCAAAGAGCTGGCCGGAAAGTACTTCTGGACCATCCGTGAGGAGGAGTTTGTGTGCGAACCGCCCATGATCACCCGCCACACTTCCAAAATGTTCGTGATGGAGGGTCAGGAGGTCAGCCTGCGGTGTCGTTCAGTGGGAGACCCTGAGCCCACCACACATTGGGTCAGCCCTGATGGAAAACTGATCGGAAACACATCCCGCACCATTGCATTTGAGAACGGCTCCCTGGACATTCTAACCGCCACAGTCAAAGACTCGGGCGTCTTCACTTGCATAGCCTCCAATGCAGCTGGAGAGGCTACTGCTCCAGTGGAGCTGGTGGTCAACCCCTCACCCCATTATGACCCCAAACTAGAGCCTGAGCCCGGACCCTCAGATATGCCCACTTCAATCAAGTCCAACAGCAGCGGAGGAGGGCAGCCGCGGGCCGAGCATAGGGTCAGCGTGACTGAAATTACGTCCACGTCAGCCATCATCCGCTGGCCTTCGCAAAGCCATATTCCTGGTGTTCGCATGTATCAGATCCAGTACAACAGCTCCACAGATGAAATCCTCATTTACAGGCAAGTGATAAAGGCTTTATCTCTCACAGGCAGTATTTTAGATATTTCTCATTACAATATCATCAGATAATTCAGGCTATTTCTGCAACTTTTGTACTTGACTTAAGTTATTTAATGAAATTATCTTGCTCTTTTAACATATAATTTGACTTTCTTTAAGCATTACTTCATAAAATCTGCTAAATTTCAATTATGTGCAAGTGAAAATAAGTTAACACATCCTCTATAGAGAACACACAAATTTCAATCTCATTCAATCAGTCTAACAGATTTGGTTTATTGCTCATTTTTCCAGGTGATTGTTAATGTTATGCTTCTTATTGATCCCCTTTGATTCAAAACGCTAACCCTGCTTCATTATAAATCAGGACATATCATCAATGTGTTCTGAGTTTGTGTTCGTTTGAATGAAATATTTCTTATATCAGAGCTAATGTCTTTCATATAGACCCTGCACAGGTGACCACATTGTACCATTTACTGTATTTATGAGATTCCCCAGCATAGTTTGCCCTTTTCATAATTCAGTTTTGCTAATGATTAGATTGGATTGTCTATGTTTCAAATAGTGTCACATCCAATTAAACTTAAAATAAGTCATTATGTCCAGATCATATGTCAACATTTTACATACTGACGCCAAAAATAGAGGTAGGGATTTTTTTCCCCGCTGTATTTGGTGAGAATGGGCTACTGTAGTTCATTCCTACTAATTATTTGGAACCTGGGGAGGTGCACAGTACTACCATCATATTCAATTTATGATATTACAGTGATTCCAACATTTTGAGTAATAATTCTTTATATAAAAACTTTAGAATGGTCACACATTTACAAAGTCAGAGATTTCTCCGTCAGATTACTCCAGATTTCTCAGCACAGATGAGCGCTACATAACATACAGCGGCATTTGTGAGATTACACTCAATCCATAATTTTGTCAAAAATCCAGCTACCACTGATGAAGGACTAGAGGTTGACCAACACAAACTGTGCAGGACCAAATAAGCTATCGTCTCTGACTTTAAATCTACAAGGTGGATTGACAAGATAGGAGTGTCTCGTGGAGTGGACAGTGAGTGTTTAAAAACTCCAGCAGCACTGCTGTGTCTGATCCACTCGTACCAGCACAACACACAGTAATACACCACCATCATCACATCAGTGTTACTGCAGTGCTGAGAATGATCCGCCACAAAAATAACACTTGCTCTGTGAGGGTCCATGGGGGTCCTGACCACAGAAACAAGGAGGTGATCATAATGCTATGCCTGATTGGTGTATATAGAACCATCAACACTCAAAGAACAATTTGCATGCTTATATTGTTGTTTGCATGGTGAAATAATTCTTCAAATGGATGGAGGATGTGTTTTATATGGTTCTTTATAGAACCTTTTAGAAAATGTCTCTATATAGCACCACACTGGTCTTTCTGTTGTAACCAGAATAATATTGTTACAATAGCACAAGCCTTTGTTTCAAATGGTATCTCACAGATGGAGCCCAGACTTAAATATAAAATCTCCATAAAAGACTAAATATAGATATGGCTGCTCTGTCAACGATGCAGTTTAATAAACATTTTCTTTGAGTAAAATTGAATTTCTTGCCATTATTTATCAAGGCTTGTTATTTTAGTCCAACATTAAGCAATGGAAGATATTTCATTATTTATTCATTTTTGTGCTTTTATTTTAAAATCCTTTGAAAGGCTTTTTGCATGATCAAATAATTCCAATTAGACGTTTGTCTTGGCCTTGTACTTTTCTCCGAGTGTCTTTAGTAGATGTGCTTCATGAGTTCTGTGAGAGGGGCCTAATGAATAAAGTATTACTTTGTTTTATGGAATTATGATCCAAAACACAAATCAGCAGATGAAAGGGAAGCATTCGCTGCAGTTCAGGGAAAAACACAGTTTTGATGTTATGGGAGAAGAAGACTTACAGTTAATTAATGATAGGCATACCAAACATGAATCAGAGGAGAAGTGTAATAATAGTTAGAAGAAAAAGAAGAAAAAAAATGTGTATATATGTGTCTCCAAATGTTTGAATATAACTCCGGGTGCTATTGTACACTTTTCCCTCATTTCATTTGCATCTATGGGAAAATATTAGAAGGAGATTATTATAAAGAACCACCTACTCTAGTTTACCTTGTCTGTACATACTGGCTGGTAATGAAAGATTGGCTTCTACGTATATACATGTAAAGCTAGTGATGCTGCCTACCAATTTTAAATAGCACGAGATGCTAACATTACACTTTTAAAAACACTCTTAAAAATGGTGGTTCTTCAAGGCATAACATTATGACCACCTCCTTGTTTCTACACTCATTGTCCATTTTATCAGCTCCACTTACTGTATAGCTGCATTTTGTAGTTCTACAATTACAGACTGTAGTCCATCTGTTTCTCTGATACATTGTTACCCCCCTATACCCTGTTCTTCAGTGGTCAGGACCCCCATGGACCCTCACAGATACAATTTGGGTGGTGGATCATTCTCAGCATTGCAGTAACACTGACGTGGTGGTGGTATTTTAGTGTGTGGTACGAGTGGATCAGACGCAGCAGTGCTGCTGGAGTTTTTAAGCACCTCAGTGTCACTGCTGGACTGAGAACAGCCCACCAACCAAAAATATCCAGCCAACAGAGTCCTGTGATCACTGATGAAGGACTAGAGGTTGACCAGCACAAACTGTGCAGCAGCAGATAAGCTATCGTCTCTGACTTTACATCTACAAGTTGGATTGACAAGACAGGAGTGTCTAGTAGAGTGGACAGTGAGTGGACACAGTGTTTAAAAACTCCAGCAGCACTGCACAACACAACACACAGTAATACACCACCATCATCACATCAGTGTTACTGCAGTGCTGAGAATGATCCACCACCCAAATATTACCTCCTCTGTGAGGGTCCATGGGGGTCCTGACCACAGAAACAAGGAGGTGATCATAATGCTATGCCTGATTGGTGTATATAGAACCATCAACACTCAAAGAACAATTTGCATGCTTAAATTGTTGTTTGCATGGTGAAACCATTCTTCAAATGGATGGAGGATGTGTTTTATACGGTTCTTTATAGAACCTTTTAGAAAATGTCTATATAGCACCACAATGGTCTTTCTGTTGTAACCAGCTTAATTTTGTTACAATAGCACAAGCCTTTTTGGGGCTGAATAATTGTGTGGCTGCATTTTCAAAAAGATTCTACATAGAATCATATACAACACAGTCTCCATCAATCTGAAGAACCATTTCACCATGCAGAGAACCATTTAAGCATGCTAATGGTTCTTTAAGTGTTCATTGTCTTCTATAAAGAACCATTGAAGAAGCATCCTTTTTAAGAGTGTAGGATATCACCGGCAAGCTAGTGTTTGCTTCCTTTCCATTTTTATGAGGTATGCACCAGTAGTGTAGGCAGAAACCCATTTAAGGGTCGGCTTGTGAAAAAGTGGGTTGGTCAGCTTGTTAGACACAATGTCCAAACGTGATAATGTCTTGCAGTGTCATTACATCAGGCTGTAGCCTGTTCCTGACAGCAGTGTGGGACAGATAGAAACAACATGCTTTGCTCTATTCTGGATGGGGTGAAGGCTCGAGGCAAAGACACATAGCAACGGTTGCTAAGCAGTGATTGGAGGGCCGAGAAAACAAGTCAGCTTCGGATTTGTTCATTGGACTATACCTCACACGTGCAGGACTGATGTGGAGAGCATAATGATTTTAATTTGCCATAATACAGTGACAGCACTCAGAAAACAAATCAAGTTTCATGCAAATGAATACAAATTCTTTTCTCTTTGTTTACCACCCAGCCAAAAAACAATCTAGGGGAAAGGCTTGTGTTTTGTTTTTTTTCCCCACTAAGTTGGCTGCCATTGTAGTCACTCAGAAACGCCCACCCAATTTAATGCAAGCCCATTTCTGCCAGGTGAAAAAAGCTGCCGTCTGTCTGCGATATTAAGAAAACAAGTCACTATTCTGAGATGATAAGTTTTGACAAAAGTAGAACATATGGAAATACTGCTGCCAGAGAGCACACACACACACACACACACACACACACACACACACACACACACACATTTTCTAAGACGCTTCTCCCTCAGGGTTGGGGGGGGGGGTCGTGCTGGAGCCTATCCCAGCGGTGATACACCCTGGACAGGTCTGCCAGAGAGCAGAAGTGGAGAAACATTTTTACACAGCAGAACTGAGCTTCTTTACAAAAAGATGCGAACTAAACAAAGCTTTATACTGAGCTGCCCATATGCTAATTATGAAATTGTGCCATTGTTCATTTGCCTGAAAGTTCTTTGTAGGAAAACCACTAAATTGGCCTCGTCTACCAGCACAAACCGTCTGTTGACTGTCAGTAATTAGCATCTCTTTCTGTAAATCTGCTACCAAATATTTTGGCAAAGCTGACGATGCATGTGGATCCACATGGTTGCCAGATCAGGCAAAATCAAGTAAAGCAAATAAGAGAGAAAGTTTTATTTAACAACCCAGATGGAGAATCATCATCATCATCATCATCAAAAGGGACATTCCAGTCTAAAACCTGACTACTGAGTATTCTGGAACACAGCATTGCATCCCTCAGCCTCACTGCTTTAACCCCTTCAAATCCCTTTTTACACATTAAGGCTTATAATTCAGTAATTACAAGTGCTTCAATGCTAACTGGTTGAGCTATTGTTAGGTTATAGAAGTGTGTAATAAAATCAAAAAGTAAAAAAAAAAAGACAATTTACGGGGTTAAAAATACATGATTTTGTATCTATTTGTGTTTTCACCCATCAATGTTCTCTTACTACAAGGCCCAGCATGCATTACACAAATGTGACATGCAATCATTGGGAATGTCCCTGTCACATGCAGCCATTCCCTGGGCCTTGAAGACAGCCACAAGAGCCGACAGGACGGTGGGGCCTGAACTCTGAGTCCAGATGAAATCCCGCGAAGACAGGAGAGAGGGAGAGGATAATTGTGAGTAGGGGACGGCATGTGAGTCCCGAGTCCAACCTCCTGGGTACCGCCTCCGGTCCTGCAGCAAGACCACTTTAATTTGCCTCACGTTAGAGTCCAGTGGCCGAGATGCGGAGTGGGGGGCAGTGATGGAGAGGCAGAGCAATGAGCTCTCTTTCCATCTTGATTCAGGAGTGCCTTTTAAAAAGAATGGAGAGGGAACAGAGAGAGAAAGAGAGGGACCGGAGGCGGTGCCCAGGAGGTGAGGCTTGGGACTCACACGCCATCTTACACTCCCTCGCAGACCTTATCTTCTCCCTGCTCTTTTCATGTGGTTTTGTCTGGGCTCTGAGATTGGGCCCCACCTTCCTGCCAGTCCAATTCCATCCTGCATTGTACCTTAGAAGACAGAAAGCAGTAGTAAACTGTAGCAGAAGAGGGAAAAGACCCTTTTATGAAGGACACTATTTATTATTAATAAACTGTAATAAAGTTAATACAAACTGGACTGATATCACAATGTTTTCTACAAACACATGCTTACAGCTCGATGGCTCCAACCAACAACCTTATGCCTCAACCCGATAAACATAGTCTAATGCTGGACAATATTTTCCAATGATCTGGAAAGCATTCATTCAGCTGGTGTATTTAGCTCATTCCTCCTTTCCAGCATATCATCAGAGCTCATCAGACTATAATGGCTTTCCACACAAATAGCCTATTCTATGATTAATGAATTGATTCTGCGTTTTGTTTGCAGTGACAAGCCATGAAGAATAGGCCTGCTGTTTGGCTTTCTGCTGTATCCTATTCAGTTTAGGGCAAAACATTAAAATTGTGTCGAATGACCTCAGATGGCAGTCGGCCACAGAGAGAGAGAAAGAGATGGAACAATATGATAAAAGAGAAGGTTTGAAGCGCAACGATCCAGCAGATATCCTTCTCTATGAGCATAAAAGGAGCGTTCCCAATGGAACCATTAGTTTTGAGCTACCTCTTTCTGAGGACAATCGCTCTGCATGAGGATGCCGTCTAAAGCCTCGTCATTTACATGCAGATGAAAGGAAGGCCACGTTAGCAGCAGCTGCTGCCTGATGTTTGTCAGACGGAATTTGTACGGGACGACTGTGAAACAGAACGTTCTCGGAGCTAGGATCACAACATTTCGCTCATCTTTCTACTTGAAAGCTAAACATCCTCCCCTCCTTTCCTTTTCTTAAGCAGAGCTCTATGTTGCTACTCATTATCCTTAAGCCACACACCGTGGAAGAAAATAACATGCGCTGTAACATCGCTGTTCACCTTTCATTCCTTAAAGGTCACAGCCGGCCGTGAATTACCCTGACTTCAAAAGCCTGAAGACGTGAAACCGATCCGCACGCCTTTTCCAAGATAGTTTGAATTCCGAGCGCCTTATTGTGTATGAATCCTGTTGCTGAGATTAGGACTGTCCACAAATGACTACATTGGTTTTCCTCTTTTAATATTCAGTCACGGCCTTTCCAACGCTCCACACTGAAGGGGTCTGCAAGGGCGTAATTAATTTCTGCCATGTCCCCACAGACAGATTAAGAGCATAAAAAGATACATACTAAAAGCAATTTGCTGTTAATTATGCAAAAAGCAAAGGGAGTCCTTTGGTTTACGATGGTTAGAGAGTAATCAAAACGCCTTTCGGAATCAATTAAGTATACATGCGCCAGACTCCCTATAGACATCTGGAGAGATGTGGAGAGAATAACTCTGAGCTAGAGGTGGAGGTTATGAAGAATTAAGGAAAGACCTGGAGGGGAAGCAGCTCGGGTTTGTGAAGTGCGACCTTGGGGAAAAGTGAATAGTTAAAGAGAAGTCAGACAAGGACTGAAGCTGGACAGTGTAGGAAGCTGCAAGACTGAGCTGTAGAATGCAGAAGAGCCAAAGAGTCTCAGATAGACAGACTTTTGAAGGAATAGTTTAGCCAAGAAATCATATTTACACGTTTTCCCTTGGCCTCAGGAGCAATCGATCAGCCAAGGTATGTTTGATACGTAAAGTGTAGGCAAAAATATAGATGCTGGCAACTTCCTGTTGTCAGAGAAAACAGTATGCCTTAAAGAATCACAAGCAAGACTTTGAGGTTACTGAAAAGGAAGTTTCAAAAGTCTTACATAATTGAATGGTTGAGACTTGAAGAAGGTCAATCAGAGTTCAATGTGAAATGCTCCATTCTAGAGAAACTTTCATAGCATCTCTGTTGGAAACCTTATTTCTCAAAGATGTTTTTGAGGAGAAGGAAAAAAAACATTCTTCATGTTCAAGTTTAGTTGAGTTTAGTTTATTTACAAAACGTGTGCAGCCTGAAGCCACATAGAAGGTGGAGTTTCTTAGTCTGTTGGTTCCTGCACACACAACTGACCACTGGAACTTTTTCCACCAGAGAGGAAGGGGTTCATATAGAGGATGACTGGGCTGTTGCGTGTCTGGTCATTTTTACAGTGGCCTGCTATTGCCGTTTCTGTAGATCCAAAGTAAACAGAGCAAAAAGTTAATGTAATTTTTTTTTCCAAGCAATTGTGGACCATGTCTATTCCATTTAATTCTAAATGAAAATCGGGGATACAAGGTTTTGTTTCGACAGTGACAGCAGTTCACAGCAGCTGTTATAGGAACAAGATATCAGAAGCATTTACTACCTCTTAACCTTTTCAGCTCCTCGAGACCACCAATGGTTCCAAAATGCACTTCGTCATATTCTTCATAACTTTCATATTTCATAAGCTACCTCAGCAACCCTCAGAATAAAAGAAGCTGAACTGAAAGTCGACCCATTTTTCCACAAATCTCGGCTATAAACTATAAACAGACGGTGTCTCTTCAGTGATCTGCTCTGTAAAAAATACTTTTATGAAATAATACAAAGAGCGTCTAAGATTTTTTGGCTTTCAGCAATACATTGTAAGCATATTGCAATAAGTGTGATCATAAAACACATTTTCTGTTCATTTGAGGGGGGAACTTTACATAAAATAATTTACATTTATTTAATGCAGTTACTGAATAATTTGCCTTACAATTTGGTCACATAAATAGAAGATGGAAAAACCAAAATATACCCTGGAGAATAAGAATCTATCACTCAGAAAGTTATTGCATTATATAGTTATGAATGTTTCCTCCTTCCTGAAACATTGTTTAATGATAGTCTGTATTTATTTATTTATTTGTAAATTTATTCTTCTAGGCTTGTGCAGGGGCAAAAAGTTCCCAAAGAAAAGTCTTCTTTTCAGATTTACCATTATTTTACCATCCACAATGTTATAGACAAAGTCAGATAAAAACTACAACTCATACCAGTGTAAGGAAATCTGAGTCAGCAAGTTTCTCTACTGTGTACCACTCTGAATGACTTTATTTACTCTTGCATTCAAAAGTATTCAGACACTCTCTCTAATGAATGAATTCAGCTGCACCACAAGCTCACACAGGTGTTTGACTGTGTACATTCAACCTGTATAAACTCCATCAAAAAGCATTGCCAATGGTATGAGAAGCTAAGGTCACCACGCCCAATGCCCTGGTTATAAAGGAAGAAATCCCCACCAGCACTGGGTTGTGGAGCAGTGTAACTGCATTCTCTGGAGTGATGCAGTTATTCCCAATACCTTCAAGATTAGTTGGAGTGATCCAGAACTAATCATCCAACATCAGTACCTGACCTCACTAATGCTCCTGTGACTGAATGCAATCAAATCCTCACAGCGATGCTCCAATATCTAGTGTAAAGCCTTTCCCAAAGATTAGGGATTGTTACTGCTGCAAAGTGGACAAGCTCCTCATTAATACCCTTAAAATCCCAGATTTATTTCATACGAAGGTTGATTGTTCAGCAGCTACATGGACTTCAGTGCAAGCTGGTTGAACTATTCTCAGGTTAAAGAAGTGTATAACAACATTTCGGGCCAATTAATAGGTAAATACCTTTGATTTTAGAAGAAATATGAATGAACAGGTGAAAAAGCCAAACATGTCCTGGTTGTTGAGAACATTGTATATATTGTTTCAATTAGTGAGAGCAGGAGATAACATTAAGATTAAGTAGGATTAAGAAGGTTTGAGTAAGAACAGGTGGCAGAACTGGTGTATGTAAGATGGAGAAATACAGTGGGGAACTTCAGAGGGATGGTTTTCAGAGGTGTTTGGTGATTGAGGCAAATGTCAGCTCTCCTGTGAGTACATGAGTCATGTAGAAGAGTTTTGCAGTGGATGGAGGGACACTGTGATTGTAAAGCAGGGCAGGTAGTGGGCTGGAGGTTAGGGAACTGGCCCTGTGACTGGAAGGTTGCCGTTTCGATCCCCAGGGCCGACAGTTCATGACTGAGGTGTCCTTGAGCAAGACACCTAACCCCCAACTGCTCCCCGGGCACAGAGATAGGGCTGCCCACTGCTCCGGGCAAGTGTGCTCACTGCCCCCTAGTGTGTGTGTGTGTTCACTAGTGTGTATGTGGTGTTTCACTTCATGGATGAGTTAAATGCAGAGGTGGAATTTCCCCAGTTGTGGGATCAAAAATTATCACTTACTTAGTTTGAACCCTTAAAAAATCTAGAGTTGCTATCATTTTTCTAGGCGTATAATCACATAATTACACAATTAACGGTGGCCTTTTGTTTTGAGTGGTCCTTTTTAGAAGAAACAAACACTCAACGGACGCTCAGTAATGTGAAAAACATATGAGGGTTAGGATTAGGTTTTGGACTGAGATTAAGGTTAGGATTAGGCTTTAGATTGAGGTTATGGTCAGGATACACAGTTATGTAATTAATTACATTTTCATTCATTTTCATTCTAATATTTCTCAATAATACTTGCATTCCTCATGTCTCTAATTACATACAATACATTTTAATAGTTAGTTTCCTCTATATAGATTAGCTGTACTTGTCCATGTGTTACCTGCGACATCTGACTATGTGTCTTGTATTGTAAATATGAGCAACGCAAATGTCTTAAACTTGACAAACAGTCTGTCAGAGCAGCTAATCATGCTAATACTGTATGAAACTGTTGGATTAAGATCCTCATGCTGTAGAAGAGGCCAAATATAACCAGGTCAGACTGAATTTTCATTCAGAAACCACTCTGGAAGATTCACGTTTTTATTCATAAATATTTTATTCCCAGGCAGCTGTTTTTGAAGTGGTTTAATTGGCATAGAACACAGAAGTAAAGTAATGAGTACCAAGATCACTTTAAATAAGTAATCTCATTACAGTTTGAGAGTGTACTTTACAGTTGTTTACTTTTTTGAGTAACTACCACAACATTGGTGAGGAGTCATTAACAGTTAGACGAGGCATTAAAAGGCATATGACATTGTGGAGACAGAGCATTAAGCAAGTGATGAAGGAAGAGTGTAAGGGGACAGGGTGAGGTGAGAAGGTGATGAATGTGGATGATGAAGGGAAGATCAAGGTGGTGATTATTAGTGCAGGGGGAGGTGAAGGAGAATGTTACTGTCAGCTACCATTATAAAGAGACTTACGGCAGCTCTTTAACTCTCTGTCTCTCTTACTCTCTGTCTCTCTTACTCTCTCTCTCTCCCTCTCTTTCACTCTCTTTTTCTCTTTCTGTCTCTCTATTTCTCTCTCTGTGTCTCTCATCCTTTCCATCTCTCTTGCTTTCTCCTCTTCCTCTTTCTCCTGCTCCCTCTCTCTTTACCTCCTCTCATCTCCTTTTTATTTTTTTCTCTCCCTCTTTATTCTCTTTCTCTCATTCTCTCTTCCTCTCTATTCTCACTCTCCCAATCATCTCTATTGTCTCTTTCTTTCCCTTTCTGTCTGTCTCTTCCTCTTTGTCTTTCTTTCTCTCTCTTCTTACCCCCTCACTCTCTATATTTCATTTTTTCTCTCCCTCTCTCTTCCTCTCTTTACCCTTTCACTCTGTTTTCTTCTTTCTCTCTTTCTCCTTGTCTCCTTTCCCCTTTTCTCTTCTTTTTTCTTTTCTCACTTCCCTGTCTCCCTATATCTCTCTTTCTCTGTCTCAGTCTCTTTTTCTTTCTCTCCATCTCTCTCTTTCTCCTTCTCTTTCTCGCCAATTCGTTGTCTCTCTTCCATTTCATCTTTCTAGCTTTATCTCTCTTGCTCTCCCCCTCCTCTCAATCTCTCTTTACCCCCCCCACTCTATCTCTTTCTCTTTCTCTCGCTCTCTCTTCATTCTGCCTCTCTCCCTCTTCTCTCGTTGTCTATGTCTTGCTCTTTCTGTTCTTCTTTGTCTACCTCTTCCTCTTTGTTCTTTATATCTTTCTCTCTTTATTCCTTCACTTTCTTTTTTCACTTTATCTCTGTCTTTGCCTGCCCCCCCCCCCCCTTTCTCTCTCTCTCTCTCTCTTTCTCTCTCTCCATTAATTTTCTTTTATCTTCTCTCCCTGTGTGCTGTAAGTAGGTAATTAAATTGTACTACTTCTGGTGTGCGGTGATAGAACGGCACTTTTCTGACGTGTGTCAGCTTCGCTGTGACCCACCACCCTCCTGACCCCACTCACCGCCTGCACTGACAGCTCAGTGGCAGGCTGGACCCCAAGCCGCTTAAAAAAGACCTCGTGGCATTGGAAAAGGAGAGAAGCATCACTCAATAGATGTCCATCAAACATGCCTTGCTACAGGCTCTGCAGCCAGCCTGCTGAGGGCCTAGTGTGCAAGCTCATTAGAGCCTGACCCTGGGACAGCCTGACTGTCTGAGAGACCCAGATGTATTTAAAGCTGACACTGCTGCTCTCAAGCTCCATGCGCACTGTCTATCAAATGTTTGGGTACACTTTACCTGCTTTTGAAATTTTCAACACAAGAATAGATCTTTTATTTAGAAAGCAAAGACCAGAAGGGGTTTCTGACTGTAATGGAATGGTTCAGTAAGCTAACCTTTAACCCAGTTGAGTTGTGCTGGGAGGAGCTGGATTGGAGAAATGAGTCCAGCTCCACAAACCTCTGGGACATCTTGCGAGAGGCATTCCAGAGCATCTATAACACTACATACTCTTCTTGGGCTTCTACAGTATTGTATGGTATGAATATGTTTTTTTAAGCTATGATGACAGAATAGATCAAATTACATCACGCATGCTGTTATATAAGTAGTTCAGCAATGGGCATGAACATTGCTGGCCCACATGGCAGGCAAGTGACTTATATATATTATTTATTATACATTATATATATATAATGCCCTGCTAGACTTGCTCTGGTTCACTGTGAGTGTTATTATTCTGAAATAGAAGCATCTATCAGCAAAAACAGCTTGGCCCAAAGCAGTGGACCACGCAAACTCACAGGGCGGGGCCGCCAATACTGATGCATGTAGTACTTACAAAGTCACACATCCTCTACAGCATCCCTCACTACAGAGGTTCAAATTGCCTCTGGAAGCAAAATCAGTATAAGAAATTTGTATTGGCAGCTTGGACTCTGGAGCAGCGGAAATGTTTTTTTTTTTGCAGTGATGAATCACACTTCACTATCTGGCAGTCTGATGGATGAATCTGGGTTTGTTGAATGCTACCTACCAGAATGCATAGTGTCAACAGTAACAGTCAACAGTTTGGTGGAGGAGGGATAATGGTCTCGGGCTGTTTCTTGGGGTTATTCTTATTCTTAGGCTCCTTATTTCCAGGGAAGGGTAATATTGTTGATACAGCATGCAAATACATTTTAGACATGTATATGCTTCCAACTTTGTGGCAGCAGTTTGAGGAAGACCTTTTGCTGTTCCAGCATGACTGTGCCCCTGTGCACAATGTGAGGTACAACCCCAATTCCAATGAAGTTGGGACATTGTGTAAAACATAAATAAAAACAGAATACGATGATTTGCAAATCTTTTTCAACCTTTGCAGTCTGGCAATGACAACATACTCATTTGTAATGAATGAAAAAACAAAAAAAGCATTCTAAAGAGCTAGATGTTCCTGAACTTCTGACAGGTATTGTAATCTTTGCTTGTTATTCTCTTATATGCTAATATGAGTCATGCGTAAGGACATACAGAGAAGAGTAAATAAAAAAATAAAAAGTAGAAAATTATTTTCACAGCTGCTTTAATGAACAGAGACAGTGCCTTGAACGCATTCATCAGCTTCCTTTTTCAATTTGATTTAACTGAACGAAGAGTGGTGTTTACACTGTCACTTTATTTAGCCAATTCAATCTAACTCTTACAGCTTTGAAACTAGCTAAAATAACCAATTCTCAATAAACTTACAGATAATACTTAAGGTTAAGGCTACACAACACTTACATAAGCCTTTTATGACAGCTGCTATAAACCTACACAGATATTTATAAGGACATATTTTAACAAGCATCTTCAGGTAAAATGACATAAAAATCTGCACATAACATAAAAAACAGCTTTTATCCAAGCTACTGCTTGTTTTAGTAAGCAGCTTTACATATGTATGTAGGTTTAGGTCAGTTGTCATGAAAGGCTTATGAAGGTGTTATGTAGGTAAAGGCTTCCCTTCAGTAAAGTGTTACCAATGTACCTGTCATCTTGCCTATTTTAGCAGGTTCTCTCACCATGTAGGTGTGCTTCAGCACACTCTTTTACACTATCACTGTAAATGAAGCACCACAGCTGTGAAGATATCATTTGGGTGGTGGACTATTCTCAACAGCATTGACTCTGACACTATAGTGGCACACAATCCCAGGGGAAATTGGGAGCATTGAGAGAATTCTCATTGCACCAGTGGGGTACTGGGCCAGTTATTTTGGGTCAGCAACCTTTTCTCCCACACTTAGAGAGCTAAACTCCCAACCCTCACCTCAAGTGGTATAGCCTCTTACATCAGTAAAAAGCTTTTGTAAAGTGGATAACCTGCTTGCATTTAGTGCCTGTCTTGCAGTAAATGTGAATCTGGGGCTGGTTTGCACAACAGGCAGTGCTGATTACATTTTACATTACTGAACAACTAAGCATGTTTCTACATGAATCATGTAAAGACAGACAACAGCAGCAAACAGTAGAACACCATAAGAACACCACACCCCTCACAGTGAAGCATGACAGTGGGAGCATCGTGATATGGAGCTGCCGCTCTGCAAACAGTACTGGAGCATTACACAGCCTTGAATAAAACATGAATGGAGAAATGCACTGACATTCAAGAGAAGACAAGACAAGTTTATTTATTTAGTAATCCATCCACAGCATCAGTCCATTTGTGGAAAACACTAGAGAGTATAATTGACCAAGAAACTCAATCTAGGAAGACGATGGATGTTTCAACAAGATAATGACTCTAAACACACAGCCAAAATAGCTATTGGATAGGTGAAGGGGTTTGCATTGCTTAGTCAATCTTCTAACTTGAATTCCATTGGAATCAGAAGGACCCTTGTAATCTTGGATAATTGAAGCTGGTTTACTAAGAGAAAGAGTCCAATTTGAGCCACAGTGCTGCAAAAAAGAATTACTGTAGACTTCTCGAAGCTGTATATCCCAACAATGGCTTTGCAAAATATTTTTCCCCCTCATATTTTTTTAAACATATATTTTTATACTTATATATATATTATATATACTATACTTTTTCATATTTATAAAGACAAAGTCAAAAGTCAGCAGCCCATATTAAGTTAGTATAGGATTAAATCTGATCATAACATTTGTTTCTTTCACACTGTATTTTTTCCAGTCATCGTTATTTTAAGGGAAAAAAATTGGGTCAGTGGAGCAGTGAACTCACTGCTTAACCTCAAATCCTGCCTAAGTGTACAGCCATTGACTCATGAGCCACTGAATGTAGATGTTTTCTTGGCTCTGTACTGAACCATCTGAATGAATTCAGGTGTACTTAATGTAAATGAGATACAGTAAGGCCCGATCCCATTTCACCCCTTGCCCCTACCACTTAGCCCTTAGCCCTCAGTTTTGCATGTTCATGACTAGGGTTATGGTGTCCCAATTTTTGTTGAGATGGAGGGGTAGGCCAAAGTTAGGGCTACATGGCCGTCCAAGTGGAGATTTTTCAGAGGCGCACTCCAAACGGAGAGTTACCAGAAAAAAATGTTGGCTGCGCGAGCGACCAAAGACACCCACAAATGTGAGTATTTTCTAAATTTTAAAAATTACAATAACTATCGTATTATGCTAGTTTCATTAGTTTTCAATATATTATGGTTGTTTTCTTCATAACAAGCATAAAACTAATAATAGCAGGCTAATGTTTCGGTAACTTTCCGTTCCACCTTAAATAGTTCAGTAGTGTTGACGCCTGAAGCGCCAGATTGAAACTGCTGCACCAATTAAAGTGCAAAGATTCGAATAGCTGACTCGTATCACCAAAGAATTAGCGGTGTAATAAATAATTATTTGTAATAAGTAATTGTTTTATATCCCCTTTTTGAAGGCATGTGATGCCCTAAATGTAACTACAGCCCAGCAACAAGGAGCTGAACTTTTCCCTTCTCTGCTATCACTGAAGACAGGCTGGGTCGCCTGCAGAGCACCGCCAGTAGCCTGTTAATAAAGCAATGTTTGTTTGTTTTTCTGTCCCATTTTGTAGGGCAAGATTTCAACCATTACCCCTTGTAACTCAGTTGAGAGGGATTAGTGTGATACTCAAAAACAAGGGGTAGGAGTAAAAGAAGAAATGGGATTGGGCCTAATTTTATGCACTGATGCAGATTCATCATTTGCACTCAAATCTCGTTCACAGAACAGTTCATATATCAATAATTTATTACACAACTTGGATGTAAAATATTGCATAACAAAAACAAGTGGTGGAACGCTTGTTTCCCCTCACCAAGTTAGTCAGCGATATATCATGTGCTACAGCTTGAGAGTAGTCAACTTGAGAAAAATATCCAGATAAGACTGGCTAGTGGTGAGAAACTGTTCTTTGTTAAAGGGCTAAGAGTAGGCACAAGGGCTAGAGTAGTGGTCACCAACCATGCTCCTAGAAATCTACCCTGACATGGACCTCACTTAATTATTGTATTTGGAAGTTCTTGATTAGCTGAATGAAGTGTGTTATATTTGGGTTTGGGTTGGGTGGTAGATCTCCAGAAGGACGGTTGGTGACAGTTGCTATATATATATATATATATATATATATATGAGCAATGAGCATCTACAGGGTAGAGGTCGACCTATGGCATTTCTAACCTAAAACCATCCCCTTGTTTCTACACTCATTGTCCATTTTATCAGCTCCACTTACTATATAGGTGCACTTTGTAGTTCTACACTTACAGACTGCAGTCTCCCTGCATACATTGTTCCCCCCTTTCACCCTGTTCTTCAATGGTCAGAACCCCCATGGACCCTCGCAGAGCAGATATTATTTGGGTGGTGGTCTGAAGTAACACTGTGGTGGTGGTGTGTAAGTGTGTGTTGTGCTGGTCTGAGTGGATCAGTGTGGAGCGCTGCTGATGTTTTTAAACACCTCACTGTCACTGCTGGACTGAGAATAGTCAACCAACCAAAACTATCCAGCCAAAGGTTTCCTGTGGGCAGCGTCCTGTGACCACCGATGAAGGACTAGACGATGACCAACACAAACTGTGCATCAATAGATAAGCTATTAGAGACTCCAGCAGTACCATTGTGTCTGATCCACTTGTACTAACATAACATAGACTAACATGCCGCTATCACATCAGTGTCACTGCAGTGCTGAGAATGATGCGTCACCCAAACGGTGGTCCTGTGAGGGGTCCTGACCATCTAAGTACTTATATTTTTCGGAAACAGATGGACTACAGTCTGTAATTGTAGAACTACAACGTAGTCGTATATGCTAAATGAAGCTGATAAAATGCTCGGTGAGTATAAATAGAAGGAAGTGGTTTTAATTTTATGGCTGACCAGTATACAGTCTTTGATGTTACAGAGGATAAAAAGACATTATTGTTCACTGAAATAATGAGAGTTTCCTGTTGCTATTCCCAGTTTTTCTTACCATTCTCTGGGTGACTCTATTACACAACAAAGGTCTACAGTCTGAGTGTTTATCAGCCATACAGCATTGCTGTAGTGGGCAGTTTGAATGATGATGTGCGTCGAATGTGACTGAAATACACGACCTCACTCACTCCATTAACCATGAGTACTTGCTTTGCACATGATTACCCTCACGGTCAAGCCCTTACACACATACCCTCACACATATACAGCCACCCAGGGAGGAGGTCTTCATCTTATCAGGCCAGTACACCGGGGCACGATGCAGAAACAGTGATAAACAGAGACGAAGCAGTGGTCGAAAAGGCTAGACAGAAAAATCTCCCCCTCTCTGAATAATGCATGACTCATACACAACCTCGGCAGGCCCTACTGCGCAACACACATCATATTCACACCGCATGGGAGAGGAGTGTGTGTGGGTAGATGTGGGTGTATACATGTGCATGAGTGTGTTGTAATGTGAAGGTCAAAAGTAATTTGACTGTTTTCAGTGCCGGTCACTCACCTGTGAAGGCTGCGTGTGCTAGACTTGCCCATGGCTAGTGTAGGTGTCGTCTACAAAAGATAAATAGACGGTGTCTTGCAAATATCAACCAAAAAAATAAAAAATCCTTCTTCTTGAGGGAAGGTCCCGTTATTGTTTGAAGCTTAAAGAGAAGCACGCCTTTGGCTACCCACAGTTTCTTTCTGTCTTTGATGTCTCTTATTAACGCTATTCAAGTTTGAGTCCCAGCAGTTCATTGCCAGGGGTTCCTGCAGTTTTTATCCGTTCAGTTCTCAGTTCTCGGTTCTTTCTTTATTGTCCACATGGGAAATTTGGCTTGCAGAAATATGGCTCGATGGAAATAGACATGCCAGACAATGGACAGAAAAAGAGAGACAGCTCTTAAGCTGTTGAAAAACTGTTCAATAACAACAGTGAAATCCAAGAAGTAGAACTCATAATAAAAACAACAATACAACAATGCTACTCTTTACAAACGGGTTGCAAAAAGGGTTATTTGGAGTAAAGAACCACTTTTGATTGCCTAAACCAAAGTGGTTAAAGAGCCACCCATTAAAATTCCGATATCCTTCTGGCTTGTCCATGTGATATTTAGCAACTGCAGATGGGCAGCCATGTTCTTTCTGGAGATCAGCTGCTTCCTCTTTGCAACCCTGCCATGCTCACCATTGTTGTTCAGTGTTCTCCTGATGGTGGACTCTTGCTCTTGGTGTGATGTTTGTTGGTTGAGCACTCCTGGGGAGTGTAACAGTGGTCTTGAATTTCCTTCATTTGCATACTATCTGTCTGACTGTGATTGGTGGAGTCCAAACTCTTTAGAGATGGTTTTATAACATTTTCCAGCCTGATGAGCATCAACAACCTTTCTTCTGAGGTCCTTAGAAATCTCCTTTGTTTATGTCATGATATACTTCCATAAACATGTGCTGTGAAGATCAGACTGTGATTGATCCCCGTTCTTTAAATAAAACAGGGTGGTCACTCACATCTAATTGCCATCCCATTGATTGAAAACACCTGACTCCAATTTCAATGACCAATGAAATGACCAAATCCAATATTTTCCTCTCATTTGTTTAATTTGGGTCTCATTATCTCCTATTGGGACTTATGTGAGAATCTAATGAAGTTTTAGGCTAAATTTATGCAGCACATTCAAGCACCACTGTTTAATATTTTTACTATGTAAAATTATAGTGAGTTACTGGCTTTTAGTTATTATAAAAAATAGAGGAGAATACTGTATTTTAGTTACAGTTTTTGACTCTAAGTGTACCACAGAAGGCAGAATCTTGTGGCTCAGGCCTCAACTGTGGAGTCACAGTATGCAGCTGCTATTTTCTTATTATTTTCTATTAATATGGTAGAGTGAATTACTATGATGGTAATGCAACTAGTAGCCAGTAATTTACTATAATTTTACAGGCGCTTCTTCTTTTAAGTGTGCTGTTGTGCTATGTAATGTTCTATTCTGATTC
Source organism: Pygocentrus nattereri (assembly GCF_015220715.1). Classification (NCBI taxonomy): domain Eukaryota; kingdom Metazoa; phylum Chordata; class Actinopteri; order Characiformes; family Serrasalmidae; genus Pygocentrus; species Pygocentrus nattereri. Next base: position 17,811,962 of record NC_051217.1, read on the forward strand.
ATGATTTTATACCCTACTTTTTGTTTGCATCCATCAGTGTATCCCTCTGCTTTAGCCAGCTAGCAGGAGAAAAGAAAAATATAATTTCAAACAGCCTGCCCTCAAGTATTGCTTGCAAAGCCCTTTCATCATCAGAAGAGGGTCTCTCTTGTTGTTAAAGTGAAAATCTTACTCTCAAGTCTTTTATTGTACCATGTAGGAGGCAAGTAGGCATGTTTACAACAGGTGTATCAGTACTTACATTTTTCATTTTGGCTGGAGTTCCCCTTTGAGCCTGTAAAACTGTGTGTTTATATGTCTTAAACATGGCCTTAGGTAGTCTGTCTGTCCTGAAGGGAACACCCGATATTGTTCTTTTAGATTTTTAGCCGTTTCGTCGGCTGTTCTGTTGGTTATTGGCTGAGGTGTCGCAGGGTTTCACTTTCTGTCACAATGCAATGTACCATCCAATCAGGAATCAGACTGGTCACCAGTACAGGAATATTTGATTTCTTCTCTGGCGCTTTTCTGTGTTCACAGCACAGACAATATTGCCTGAGCTGTGCTACAGTGATACCAATAAAGCCCACTGAATGCGACTGAATTGAATTGATCGCTCCATTTCACATTTTTTGATCTTCACGCTCAAAGACATATTTTCTCCTTATATTTAGCCTTCTTTCATCAATAATACAGAGCTTGCTGCTTTATGTCTTTATCAAATCTGAAACGATCGTTTGTTCTCTTTCTTGCTTTTTCTTTTTCTCTGCACCTTTCTTTGCCTGTCTCTGTCTGCCTCTTTCTCTTTCCCCCATTCAATTGATAGCAATGACAACACACCATGATGACAATTATAATTATTTTTATTATTATTATTTTGATTATAATGAAGGTGGTGAAGGTGATTATGGTGATGATAATGACTGATGATGGTGATGATGATAAGTAGGGTAACACTTTAGTAGCATTATAATGCATTTTGTAATGCTCTTATTATGCCTTAATAAGCCAATTGCTATTAACTGGCTGCTCATTACTACATTTTTTAAGTAGTGACTGCAGTGAATATTTTCCAGAGTATTTTTATTTGTGTATTATGCAGTGCATATGTTACTACTTCTGGTGCAGAAATCAACTAAAGGAGGCCTTTCACTTAACTACTTGCAATAAAGAGATACATGCCCTCTGTACTCCAGGACTGAGGTCCGTTTGAGGCCATGAATCTGTGAGGTTGAGATTTGAGTGCTACAACACTACAACACACAAATAAATGTACTCTTGAAAATGCTTATTTTGGTCATTAACAAGCTGTTAATGTTCAGCAACAGTAATTAATATTTGTCTGTCTGTCTCTCTTCTCAGGATGATCCCAGCCTCCCATAAGCTCTTCCAGCTCAGTGACCTGGCCTCGTCTCGGGACTACGAGCTGTGCGTGTTGGCCGTTTATGACGATGGTGTTACAGCTCTAACAGCCACTCGTCTGGTGGGCTGCGTCTCCTTCACCACAGAGCGGGATTTCCACCGCTGCCGCTCCCTCCACGACCAGTTTCTGGGTGGAACCATGATCATCATCATCGGTGGCATTATTGTGGCCTCCGTGCTCGTCTTCATCTTTATCCTGCTCATGAAGTACAAGCTCCACAGCCAGCACTACAAGCAGAAGGCCGCTAGAGTCAGCAACGTCTGCTCCCAGACCAACGGCGGCCAGCAGGGAGCAGCGTCCGCCCCTCCGCCTCCCACCAGGTCATCCTCTTCCTCTGGTTCGGCCAGCAAACCCTCCGCCCCACTCAGTCAGGACAGGCCTGAAGGCTGCGGGGGCCAGGAGAGTGGCTATGGAGCACTGAAAGGCACCACAGTGGTGGACTTGAACCCGGAATATGGGAAATCAGTCAAAGACGACGATTCCATATCGCAATAACACAGGATCAAATCCAATACTCTCCCACCCCTTCCTCTTCCTCTTCCACTTGCCTCCCCCCTTCTTTTTTTTCTGGTGCTGGGGTCTCGCTGCCTTATTGAGGATTTACCTCCCGTCCAAGGTGAGATAGAACCCTTTCTTGTCTTTATGTTATACGATTTGTTGCTAGGCAACCGGTCGTCACAGAGGTTGCAGTGCACAAGGTTGCTGATATGGGGACGTTTCAGCATTTTTAGTGCTTCCTTAGTTAATGAACACATTAAAGCCGTGCTATCACTAGACTTTCCCATGTCTGAGTAGCAAGCAGACAGACATGCCTTGTTTGTCTCAATTCAACACTATCTACCTAATTCTTGTACTGTGTACTATGTATGACACTATCTCAAGCCTGGAGTTTTATAGAGTAGTATTGTTTCTAATGGAGCAATAACACTTTGCACTGAAAGAAAATGACAAATAGCTGCATGGCAACCCACTTCAGTGAATCAAGAATCAACAATACCAATAACATTTAATATATAATAATTAATACATTTTGAAATCCTGCATAGCCTAATGCAGAAAAGAACTTATTGAGATAAAAAGGAACTCTAATTGCAGATTGTAGCTTCCTCCAATGGCTTCTCCCTTCCCACTGAATATGCCAACAGGCAACATTCAGCAATTTTTGTCTGGCTTTACATTGTGAAACTTTCATGAAACTTAAGTGGCTTGAAAGCTTCATGAAAGCAAATTGCAGTTGAGTTGCACAATGTAAAGCATCTTGAAACTTACTTGAAAATCAGCCGCAACAGTTGCAAACGGCTCAAGCAGTTCCATGAAACAGCCAATATGTTCTCCTACGAAATGGCTTTTCCTGGAGCAGAAAGTCTGTATTTTGGCCTGTCATTCTGACCACTGTCCATTTCCCAATACCATTTCAACATGCTGGGTTGCCAGATATGAAACAAACTGGCAAACCCAGCGTGCTGTAGCCATGGAAGCAAGCAAACAAACTGGATCCTGACCTATAAGCCTAGGCATCCGTATAAAAAGTTTCATGAACAGAGACGTAGTAAATATGCATTTGAAAGACAGAGACAGCTTAGAGCCCAGAAGGACTTTAAGATGGATGCTGATTTGACAAATTTTCTCCTGAACAGGTCAGCATACCTTAACTAATTTATCCAGGCTACTAGTAGGGATGGGTATTTTGAGTCATTTTAGCATTCAAGTGTTTACATTCATACTCTGTGGTCCATCAAGAGTATCAGTATGGGTTATCAAGGCAAACGAGGCTGAAGTTGGCTTCCTATTCGCCAGTTTTTGCTTGAATTTTCTCATTCCACCTTAAATGGCACTTCTGGCGCCAGAGTCTAACAGCTACATCGTTTGAAGTGGTAAGAGAAAATTCAAACAGGAAGCTGGCAAATAGGCTAAGGTACCAGATTGTAATGGCTGCACCGTTTAAGGAGCAACAGGTAAATTAGAACAAGAAACTGGCAAATAAGAAGCTGACTTCAGCCTCTTAAAGGATGTGTGTATTTTTGAAGCAGTAGGCTTTGGTTTTTGTGATAAGCTTTGGCTGCAAATATATACACACACACACACACACACACACACACACACACACACACACACACACACATTTTCTAAGCCGCTTCTCCCTCAGGGTAGCAAGGGAGGGTTGCTGGAGCCTATCCCGGCTGTCATCGGGCAGAAGGCAGAATGCACCCTGGACAGGTCGCCAGTCCATCGCAGGGCAGTGTGTATATATATATATATATCCATCCATCCATCCATCCATTTTCTAAGCCGCTTCTCCCTCAGGGTTGCGGGGGGGTGCTGGAGCCTATCCCAGCAGTCACTGGGTGGAAGGCAGGATACACCCTGGACAGGTCGCCAGTCCATCGCAGGGCAGTGTATATATGCATATATATATGCTGATCAACAAACACTGTATGACTCATTGACATTTGCTATTGTAAAAGCTTAATGCTGTTTAATAGCAAGTTTAATATTTCACTTGCATGTGTAGGTTCAATGCCCTTAACCTGAACCTGGCAACCCGCATAAGCTTCGAGTCTGGGGAGAAGGGTGCAGGGGGCAGACAACTCTCAATTTTTAAATAAATTTGCAGTACCCCTTTTAAACGCTCGTTTTCAGTATTACATATTTCTCCGTTAATATTACTATTTAAACAATGACATTCTAATTTTGGCCAACAATACAGAATGTTTCTGCAGTCCTTTTTTGTTTTTTTAAGGTTTTGCAGATGAAAAATATCATTCGAGTGTGTTTTATGTAGTAATTCTACTGCTATACCTCCTGACATAAGCAGCAAAATCTCCCCCTGGTGCATGCATGGCAGCTACTGCTCAAAACAGGCACAGCATGACACAGTATTAACAGTACAGTGCATCCCGTTTCATCCCCCTGTTTCAACTCACTTCTTGCATCGAAAGTGGCTGGTATACTTTGGATGTACTTCAACTGAGACGCAGGGCATGTCTTTGAAGATTTCTTTTTGTCTTTTTTTAATCCCTTCATGTCTATGTAGGTTCAATTCCTTACTCTCAGAATGGCATAACCTACATATTAGTTTCATAAATTTGCTAAATGCTTGACAGCTGTTTCTGAATAATAAGTGTGTTGAATAAGATTGATATCTGAACAATATGTCTGCAATTTAGGGGGTTAATTTGCCCTCAAAATGGAAAGACTGGCTGTTGTGAAGGCTTCAGTTTAATTTTCTATACTGCTCATTTGTAAGAGTAATGAGCCTCCAGTCAATGTTTGTAATGGTGAATGTTTACGACAGAAAGTAAAGGCTTTGCTGGATGCCTTTGTATAACTATACATGTCTCTTTGTATGGTTATTCCTGCTGAGGTATAAGGCATAGACCTATTCTTATTTTTCTTTGTACAATGTTAGCGCTGCACATAAGTATCTGTGTGAAGCAGGGGGTGTATTCGAATAACCACTTCACCACAGCATTACGACTCCAAAAAGAAAGTGATGAAAATCCCTCCATTTCACCTGCTGCTGCCTCGACCGCCGCCCACGTGTCTGAGTGAGTGCTGGTGGGAATAAGCAATCATCATAAAACTAGTGCAGCACACCTAAATGCAGAGAGAGATAGGGCAAGAGAGAGAGAGAGAGAGAGAGAGACCATGTTAGTGGGGAGGATAAGTCCTCCACTTGGCTTTCCACTCATCCTCCTGCTGACTCTCCTATTTTCCTTTCTGTGAGACCAATCATCAGCACCCTGGCTGCCCTGGAGACATTAGTTTGTATTTTAGTTGTAGCTCTAGTGCATCTAGGGAGCCAGTCTATTACTCATCTGCAGTGCTTGACCACGTGTGGAGTTACATACTGCTGTTACTACCTGCTGTGCAGGTGTAGCTTTAGCCTCCAAAGCACTGCCCACCGAGGTACATGGACCATCCAGTGCCCATGTATCAAACGCAAGGCTTGTGGGCCAGATCAGGCCAGCAACACAACCCTATCCAGCCCGTAAAAAATATTGAAATTTTCTGTTAATGTAAACTAATTTCACAATGCACTGCATTGCAGACCCCAGCATGCACTGTGACTTCAAGTCTCCTACCCCAACAACAATCTTGGTTACACCTCAATTCTGCACAATTCTATACATTTTCACACCAGTTGTATCACCAAACAACTGCATGCAGTTTATCCAGTATGAACACCCAAAGTCAGCTCAGCAGCTCTGAAATTGAGCTCAAGAATGAATGAACTTGCAGCAAAGAACAGATGCCAGGTGTCCAGTTCAAACAAATAGGTAGGTTTAAAGGGCAAAGCTCAAGGGGACATTTCAAGCATTCATGTAATATTTCGAGGTCTACTACAAGCGCCTATATTTAGTTCAGTTCAGTTTATTACATAATGTTCATTTAAAATGAAAGAAGGCATTCTCTAGCCCACAGATGTGCTGAGATTTTTTACTATGGCCCTTTTAGGAGTTGACTGTGACACCCCTGATCTAATGTGTACTGTATGGGAAAATGTTGACAGTTGTTGGAGTTTTGATTAACACTTTACCTGAAAGCTACATACACAGGACCTTCATAACACATTATTATTTCCGAAGCATTATTTGAGCATTTATGAAATGATGAAAATTATCTCAAGTTGATGACATTTTTTATGAGGTAAATGGCATTGTATTGACTTAAGAGACATTCAGCTAAACTGACAGACGTGTTCCATTTCTAACACTGTAATAAAGCATCATTCCCAAGTAATGGAGCTTACAAAGCAGAGGCCTTATTAAGTAAAGCATATCAGTCCTATTTATTCTTTGTGAAATTTAATAAAAAATTACAGTTTCTATTAATAACAGACCTGTGTAGCCACAGACCATAACTATAAACTCTGTTCTTCATTCTTTGAGGTCTCCTTTCGCAAAATGTTGATCTAAAAATATCTTCTTCTTCTTTCGGCTGCTCCTTTTAGAGGTCGCCACAGCGGATCATCTGCCTCCATCTTGCCCTATCCACTGCCTCCTCTACTTTTACACCAACCACCTCCATGTCCACCTTCACTACATCCATCTCTTCTCTGAGGTCTACCTCTTCTGCTTCTACCTGGCAGCTCCATCTCCAACATTCTTTGACCAATATACCCACTATTCCTCCACAACACATGTCCAAACCATCTCAACCTCGCCTCTCTAGCTTTATCTCCACACTGCTCCACCTTCACTGTCCCTCTGATCTGCTCATTTCTAATCTTGTCCATCCTTGTCACTCCCAACGAAAATCTCAGCATCTTCATCTCCGCTACCTCCAGCTCAGCCTCCTGTCTTTTAGACAGAGCCACAGTCTCCAAACCATACATCATAGCAGGACGCACTACTGTCTTGTAAACCTTCCCTTTCACTCTTGCTGCTATCCTTCTGTCACACATCAGCCCTGACACCCGTCTCCTCCTACTCTATCCTGCCTGCACCCTCTTCTTCACCTCTTTTCTACACTGTCCATTGCTCTGGATGGTTGACTCAAGATATTTGAAGTCATCCACCTTTACGACCTCTACTCCTTGCATCTTCACCTTTCCACCTGCCTCCCTCTCATTCACACACATGTATTCCGTCTTGTCTCTACTGACCTTCATTCCTTTCCTCTCCAGTGCAAACCTCCACCTCTCCAGATTCTCTTCCACCTGCTCTCTACTCTCACCACAGATTACAATGTCATCTGCAAACATCATGGTCCATGGAGCCTCCTGCCTGACCTCATCTGTCAACCTTTCCATCACCATTGCAAACAAGAAGGGGCTCAAAGCTGATCCCTGATGTAACCCTACCTTCACCTTGAAACCATTTGTCACTCCAACTGCAGACCTCACCACTGTCTCACTATCCTCATACATGTCCTGCACCACCCTAACATACTTTTCAGCTACACCTGACTTCCTCATACAGTACCACAGTTCCTCTCTTGGCACCCTATCATATGCCTTCTCTAGATCCACAAAGACACAATGCAGCTCCTTCTGACCTTCTCTGTACTTCTCTACCAACACTCTCAATGCAAAAATTGCATCTGTGGTACTCTTTCTGGGCATGAAACCAAACTGCTGCTCGCTGATCTGAACCTCTCGCCTTAGCCTTAGCTATGCTTTATACCTCTGTAGTTACTGCAGCTCTGCACATCACCCTTGTTCTTTAAAATGGGGACCAGTACACCGCTTCTCCACTCATCAGGCTTCCTCTCACTCTCCAGGATTTTGTTAAACAACCTGGTTAAAAAGTCCACTGCCTTCTGTGGTTTCTTTAGTAGCGATGCTGTGAAGGTGTAGGAACAGACTCTTCGGTGACACCCATCTCTTGCATAAAAAGAAGTTTATTAGCATTGAGAGGTCGAAGTCACAAACAAGCCTTCGCGAAACAGCTTGGAGAGAACAGCCAATAGTCTCTGCCACATACATTTCAACTCCTGGTTTTATACCCGCTGTGGACGTATAGCCTACATCTGGTTTCTGTCAAGATAGCCTCAGTTTGATGTATGGCGCCTCTCAAGCCATATTAGGCATTTAACATACATTTTCTCCAGAATGGCCCTGGTCACCTAACCCCCATATATAGCATTTGTTATCATTCAGGGAGCCCCTTTCCTGTCCAGATGCCTCCTGCATCAGCTCGACTGTGACCATGTGGTCCTACAGAGTAAACTCAACCAGGATCTACACAGTATAACCAAAATGATAGAAATTAATGTTACGACTAAAGAATTAATAAGATCAAATTCACCACACTTCTCTCCTAAGCATCTCCATACCACCACAGGTATGTCATCTGGACCAACTGCCTTTCCATTCTTCATCCTTTTTAAAGCTGCCCTCACTTCCACCTTACTAATTCTCTGCACTTCCTGATCCACTATCTCTCCCCCCGTTGTCCTCCTCTCTCTCTCATTTTTCTCATTCATTAGTTCTTCAAAGTACTCCTTCCATCTACTCAACACTCTCTGTTCACTCACTAGTACATTTCCCTCTCTATCCTTTATCTACCTTTATCTAATCTTTGGCTCTGTCTTCACTCTCTTCCTCTTCTTTGTTTCTAATCTCATTCTATAGACAACCACCCTATGCTGCCTTGCTACACTTTCCCCTGGCACCACTTTACAATCTCCAATCTCCTTTAGGTGCCATCTCCTGCTAAGGATATAATCCACCTGTGTGCACCTCCCTCCACTCTTGTATGTCACCCTGTGTTATTCCCTCTTCTGAAAATACGTGTTCACCACAGCCATTTCCATTCTCTTTGCAAAATCTACAACCATCTGACCTTCTGCATTTCTGTCTTTCACACCATACATACCCAGCACCTCTTCATCCCCTCTGTTCCCTTCACAAACATGTCCATTGAAGTCTGCACCAATCACTAATCTCTCCTCTCTAGGGACACCATCTACCACTTCATCCATCTTACTCCAAAATTCCTCTTTCTCCTCTAACTGACAACCAACCTGTGTTGCATATGAACTGACCACATTCAAAATTACACCATCAACCTCCAACTTCAGGCTCATGATCCTGTCTGACACTCTCTTTACATCCAGAACACTTTTCACAAGCTGTTCCTTTAGGATTATCCCTACTCCATTTCTCTTCCTCTCTACACCATGATAGAACAATTTGAATCCACCTCCAATGTTCCTGGCCTTGCTTCCTTTCCATCTGGTCTCCTGGACACACAGACTATCTACCTTCCTTCTCTCCATCATGTCTGCAAGCTCTCTGCCTTTACCAGTCATTGTCCCTATGTTCAGAGTCCCTACTCTAACCTCCACACTCCTGCGTTTCCTTCTCTCGCTGCCTTCTAACCCGCCTTCCTCCTCTCCTCTTTGATGGTCTTCGACCTACAGTAGTCCAATTTCCACCGGCACCCTGCTGGTCAACAGCACCGGAGGCGGTCATTGTTAACCCAGGCCTCAACCGATCCGGTATGGCAATCATATTTGTGATCTGCATGATAGTTTTGGCACAAGTTTTACGCCGGATGCCCTTCCTGACACAACCCTCACTATTTATCCGGGCTTGGGACCGGCACCAGAAGTACACAAAGTACACCCCTAATGGTTGGTTTGTTGATCTAAAAATATAACGTATAATGATGAATACTATAACCCACAGTCTATTGTGATACTGAGGTACATTTTAAATAAATGTAAAGTAGTTTAGTAGTTTTGTACTCAAGTAGAAACACAGACAGGGACATTTTTCTCAAGTAATATTTGATCATATTTGTATGAAAAGTATCACTTATGCTCAAAAACGCCATCCATAGAACTGAAATAAGTAGCTGTTAACTAGCTTTCTGCCTTATACTTTACACGGAAATGATGCTTCATAACATTTGTTACATAGGTGGCCTTCAAATGTGTTACCAGATTTTTACCAAACTCTGATTGGCTACATACTCTAGCATGTGTACACACTTCTGAGTTTTTTTATCAGTCCAACAGGAAACAAACGACCTTTAAAATGAGTACAATGGTTTTGTTTGAATAATTTTGTCAGGATAAACAAGATATCTCACATACAGTATTTGCTGATAAATGGCACAGCACTTTACTTCCTGCAGATTTAGTTCTTGCTGTAGCACCAGTTTGAAAATTGCCTGCTCTTGCTTGCTTGTAGCTGGTCAGTTTGTATGCCCGTCAGATTGACCCTTCTCATCAAAGTATGCCATGTTGAGTGACAAAACCTGCCTGATGATAAATAGAGGTCTGGCTTGCAAGACTAGTGCAGTCACACTGATGCTCATGGTATGGCAGGCCCAGTTATCTTACCTCTTAATTGAACCCTTTATAATCACTACTTTTTATTTATGATAATTCATTGATAATTTAGTAATATACTTCATATGTATATATGGAACACTTGAGATCCTAGCTGCACAACAGGAGTTTTTCCCCAGCTCTTTCACATGCTAGGTTTGGAGTTGAGATAATAGCTGTTGGTGGAGGCTTTGTAGCATCCAGACCACCCAGCTTCTGAAGGAGATAACTCCATTTAACATAGCCTGGAAGAACCATCTTGGACAATTGTCATGGTTGAGCTCCATGGAAGTGCTTCTGAAGAGCACAGCAGTAAGGTAAATGAGCCTGAAATGTATTCATGCTAGTGAAATGGGTTGTTTGATGTGAAAGCATGCCCCCTGCTGGCAGAAGCTAATTCCAGGCTGACTAGCAGGGTGAAGGACGCTGTGGTTGGTCAGGTTGATGGACTGAGGGAAGGCGAATTGAAATGGCTGGTTGAGACCGCTGAGTGTTCTCTTAATTAGATGCAGGGAGATTTATCGTGTGTTCGGAGTTAGAGAGAAGTGAGGGAGTTTCTTTTTCTTTTCTTTTTCCTTAGGACACAAGGTTACCGGGTTCAGAGGTTTAAATAAATGTCCTGTTAAGGATTTTGCTGCATGGCAAAGCTACAAGAAAGATGACCATCATAAAATAATAGTGTCTTCTTAACACCCTCTCCCTGTATGACTGAGAACCTTTCTAAAGCTGCTGTCACCGGCCAACGAAGCAGTGCTGCAGCGTGCTTGAGTAATAATTCTCCTGCTCTCCCTGGGTGTATATTCATCTGGTTAAATGAATCACAAATGGGTGGAAAATCAGTTCCCTGAGGGTGCTTCCAAATGATCTGCTGGGTTTGAATGTGGAAAGAAGAAATGGAAGAAATGAGCAGCGTGTTCTCTAGCTCACCTGGAATGGATTAGTTTTTCACCTCAGTCTGAAAAAAAGGGAGGGGTGAGATTACAACCTGTGGATAAAAGAGAGAGAGAGAGTACATATCAATAGAACTGCAGAGAAAAAGCCGTGCAAGGAAGAAAAGGAACAATGGATGAGGTGGGAAATAGGAGGACGGGAGCGTTATGATGCGGAGTGAAGAAAGGCAGGAGAAGTGGCTGGAGATAGGTTAGACAGATAGAGACGAAGGGGTGAAAGCATCGAGTCTCAGATATGGAGACAAATGGGCTAATCTTTAAGGTGAAGGCACGCCGTGGGACAGAAGCAGCCCCGGAGCTGGAGGGGTAATTACTGTTGTTTGTGCGCTGTCGAAAGTGGGCCACAACCTCTCCGCCGTCTCCCTGCCAACAGCAGTTCCGACCCAGAATCCCTCCTGACTGCGGCAGGGTAGACCACACTAAAAATAGCTAGCTGAAAAGGGCTTAGCGTTAGCCTGCTGCTGCCTGCAGATAGCTAGAGCCGGCTGCAGCGGCAGAACGGCACTCGCCCTTGCATTGTTCGCTCCACCAACGTGAAATCTATGAAAAGCTAAGCTTTTCCCCATGGTATCTGATGACTGATAGCAGGGGTTCAGGCTAATGAAGTTGTTTGAGGGGAGGTCCAATTAGCATAGGCTTGCTTAGTCATCATTTTGCTCCTTCGTTTCTGCTTGGTCAGCTGCCATTGCCTGGAAGTGTTGCTTTAATACAGACTTTGCGCATTCTCAGATGCTAATGGTGCCGCTCAGGCCGTGCACATTGGAAGACACACCACTCAGATAGGAGGCAGCCACCTTCTGGAAAGCCAGTCTGTCCTCAAGGTTTTTAACATACTGAATTTACCTTCCATATGCTCCTCAAGTTCGCAATCTGCTGAACCGAGCATTTCAGAAGAAAACTGTAGAACTGCAGGCACGTAGCTTGACAGCAAACTTACTGCTGTGAATATTGTGAGAATATATTTTTAATTCATCACCCAAGCAGAGTGTTTTTGGAAGACTCAGCTGACAAATGTGATGCACCGTATATATTAATGACTGGATGAATTTGTTCCTTTTTGCTATCAGATGCTATACCCTGCACATATAGCATGCTGTCATAAGACTGCTACTGTTTACCTGCTTTAGAGTTGTCTTACCACAAGTGTTTTTTTGTTTAGTCTTTTTTTTTCTAGAAGGCAGCTGGCTCTAACATCTCTACTTCTGGTTCTTCTAGGCAAACTCAGTCTGGAGGCTAATATAAATTGCCTGGGATTGGAGCCAATACACTACTGGGAGAAGAGGTGGGTGGAAGCCAGTAACAGCAACTGTTTTCAGTCCCTTATGCAAGCTTCTCCACAAACAATGGATATTAATGAGCCTGTTTGGAGCATATGGGCATGATTTTGTCCTAACCAGAGGCCATCGCTCCTAGAAAAAAAAAATAAATAAATAAAAAAAATAATAAAATGACCATCGTTGGACTAGAGAAGTAAACATGTCATGCTATTGGAATCTGTTGCTGTTCTTTCATGAACCTATGGAAACTGAATAATTACCAGTGTTCAGTCACTGTGGGAAGTCCAGCTTGTAGAAAAGTGCAAAGCCAAAGGAATAATATGCTCTGATTCAAAGTGAAATGGTGGATGGAAATACAGTGTTCGCACAGGTCATGGAAATATTGATATACTAATAATGAGTGAACATTCTGGGCACTTTATGATATATTCCACTCTTCTATTCTCTCTCAAGCACTCGAACTTTCTCCCCTGTTGCCCTTGTGGGATAACTGTACATCTGTTCAGCTGTTTTTCAGGCATGGTGTGGCTCTACACAGCTTTTGGGGAATCGATTCCAAAAGAGAAAGACACCTCCAGGATCTCGCCAATGCACTGAAACTTTTTGAAATCACATGTATCAACAGAACTGAATGCTTGGACATTTTTAAAACACACTGACTCTAATAGACATTAAAAAAACATGTTCAACACTAAGCAGGTCTCTTTGAAAGTTGGCCTGAACAAATAAAATACTGTTCTTTTTTTTTTTTCTCCAATTGACTGTGTACGTATTTGTATGTGGGGTACACCTTCAGCCATCTCTGATTTGAATTATAAGTGAAAATAATAAAAGTCCTGGGATGGAATTTTATGCTTTCATAGGTACTATATGTGGATTTATAAAGAAATAAAGTATTTTTCTTCAAGGTTTGTGGAAGAGACTTTTTCCCCTCAGAAATGCTCCTCCTTGGTAAAAGTTCACATAATCCACAAAAATGATCACTTATTAGCCCTGAGGATTCCCTGGATTTGAGCCATAATATTACATATGGCTAAACTGTGGTTTTATTGTGCTGCTGTTAGATCATCAGAGTTCATAGACAAATTCATCTTTACTGCTCATTTCATTCTCTGGTGCTTTAGGTCATATTAGCCTAAGTTCAATGTACTAAAGAAACAGAGTCTCAGCAGACCAGACTTCCAATTCCACAAAAATCCGCTTTATAGGCCGTTTAATCCCAGAAAATACCCTGATCGCATTAAAAAGTATTTTAATCTTGGTGCGCTGGGAGCATTTCTTAAAGGCATTCACAAATTCATAAGTAATTTGCAGCCAAAGGGAGGGAAATGTAATGTCTGTAGAATAAGGGGCAATGATTGCTTTCACCACATGAGGTCACTACTCACCCTGCTCGTAATGCCCACAGCTGACCTTACCTCTAGTCCCTAGAGGCTAGTAAGTGAAATGATCTTTTAATTTGTTCCCCGAAACATGCCCCAGGACAAGCTTAGACTTCATTAAAGAAACATATATGCTGTACCGTGCTGCTCAGTATGGCCCTGTATGGGGCTTTACCAAAGAATATGAAAATGCGTGATTGGACTTTGTTTTTCTTTTTCAGTTGTTAAAGATCAGATAAATGAGATTACTAATCTTAGATTAGTCTATTTCACTGGAGGAGTCATAATAGAACAGGGTCTGCTGAAGGTTCTAAAACATTTGGACCAAACAGTCATGCTGATTTTATGTGTTTAACCATTTGGTTATTGGTGATTTTTATTCCATTCTTCTATTCTCTTTCTATCATTCTAACTGTCTCTCCCCTTTGAGGGACAACTATACATCTATTCAGGTGATTTTCAGGCTTGGTGTGGTTCTCCATGGGTTTTGAAGGTAAATTGTCAGGATGTCGACAAAGCTGCCATGAATTGAAATATTTTACATGCGTCAACATGTTTTTTAAATCCCTGATAGAGACTCTCATGGACATGCAAAGAACATGAGATAGACAAAGACATCAGATCAGTTTCGTTAGAGCAATAGGCGCCTGATTTTGAAAGAAAGTGGGGGAGCGGACCTGTTTATTTCAGTTGAGGTTACAAATAGTTGCAAACAGTAGAATCCCATTCTTTCAGGTAGAAAAGGAAAGCAAAATATTTTTCTTACCAGTTTCAGGCAGCAGTATGTCAAACATTTTACTTAACATTTCATTTGACTTACTATGTCTAAATAGTTGTTTATTTTCTTTTTAACAAATTGACTTTTTATCTTGACTTAAATACTTATTTTGCTATAATTTTGACTTATCCTGAAATCATTGCTTGCTTTCTTGAAATTGAGGTTTATTTCAATTTATTTTTATTTTTAAATTGTAAATTTTTATTTTTAAATTGTAAGTGCAAAATTTCAGGAAATAACGCTTTATTTCAACAAACTAACTTAACATTTTGAGAAAAAAAAAATATTTGTTTAAATATTATTTCAAGATTCTAAGACAATGAAGTCACAATGCAAGGAAAGTATGTCAATGTATCCACATAATAAGCCAAACCTTCGAGATTTTGAGATAAAAGTCAGACTTTTGACAGAATTGTAACATTCTGCTGCCAGAAACCTTTTTTTTTTCTCTGGCAGGATTGTGCTTCTATAAGTGATGGCTCTGATTTAGGGGGTGTTGCTTACAGGGTTATTTGCTTTCAAATGAAACTATGAAATGTATGTAATTGCTGTAAATGCACAAAAGCATATGATTGTTCCCCTTCAAGAAATTGGGGCTGCACATGCTCCAATTGCTCCGTTTCTCAGGAGTTAGATATCCTTCATATGTACTCATAAGTCTCATAGTAGTTCCAATCATACAAGCTGATTGGCTGAAAAGCATCTATGCACATTATTATTTCTGAGTTTTTCACTATTTTTGTATAATTTCTCTGATCACCTGTTGCTAAGAAACAACAGTGGTCACTTCACTCTAAGCCACTGGGACCACCTTTTTAGTGAGTACAAAAAACATTTGAAACAATGTTCAGGCCTTCTTTGCTTTACTTTGTATGTTAGCAATAGAAGGTTATATATTATCATGATACATGTTTGAGTTCCAGTTCTCTGAACACATAACCAAACCATACCATGTTCTCCATTATAGATCCATTTTTAATGGTAAATCTCCAACAACTGAATGCAGCTCTTATATACAAGCTCCCTTGAGTTTGCATGGGCCCCTTCACAGCTTGAGCATAATACGGGTCTTTAGCAATGTGAGAGCTAAATAAGCAAGTTCATGACATCCCATCTAGCCCAAGTACCACACAGGCCTCTGGACCAGAATACATTAACGAGCTAATTTGATTCTGGCGTGATGTGCCACCGAATCACAGATGGTCAAACAGTCAATTTGGCAGAATTTGAATACGTATTTGTTGTGTCAGCTCAGCTGCATGTTCAGTCTCTCACGTCAGTGTGTTTTTTTTCCCCTCATTCCCAAACTGTAGGCGTGATCTGAGTGAGAAAAAGCAAGAAAGAACATTGAAAAAGATGTGCATCTTTTGTTTTTTCTGGACTTTTTATACTGAAAATAATTACCCAGCCTCCGGTTTATAAACCATCTTTGCGCACTCATAGAGTCTATTGCACTGCAAGAGTTGTAAAACTAGGCGCTGTCATTATCACAGATGCTGCATTGTTTCTCATCATGGGGGCAGGAACAGAGCCTGCTGAAGGTTCTAGAACATTCCGATCCAATGGTAATGAATGCTCATGCTGAAATCATGCCAAATGTCTCTATTGGAGTCATCACAGAAACTGATACCTTTGGCGTTTCTTCCTTTGCGTCTGCTAGTGAACTGCAATCAACGTTTAGCTTTTGCGTTCCGTTACAAATAATGCATTCAGTTCAAATCATTTTGAACTGGAAAGCTGTTGATTAATTAATGAAATAATGCCCAAACTCACAAGCACAGATCATGTTTTGCACTAGTTTGTCTGTGAATAATTGCTGTTGACTCCCACACGTACCCCTGGATTACAATGCAATCTAGTTAGCATCTGAGCATGTCGGCATAAAGAAGAGCATATTTGCTTTTGCAACACAGCCTGTGCATCTAATACACTACTCACACAGGGGGGTTACGTAATATATATGGATGTGAGTGATGATGACCCACTTAGCTCGCTCATATGCATCCTCACCCTGCCCTATCTTGTCTTCAGCAGAAACATAGCCCATGGCTAGCTTAGCGTCTACATCTGCCAGCACAAACCAGAGAACATTTGCATGGCAGCATCGCTTACTGGCCTAGCAATGAAAATGGTTCACATGGTTTACTGCACCAACCACTCCCTGCCCAGCATGCTGTAAATGACACAGTATGATGTTCAGGCCATCATTATGCAGTTGCATCATGTTGACCATTTTCACTCACTACAATGGGCATTAATGTGCACTGCGTTCCTAATAGGCAGTACTTGCAATGCTACAATAATTACATGCGAATGCTCCAAATCAAACCTTTACTTGTAAAGGACTTCTCTTGCAAACACAGCAAATAGTGGCTATTAGTCGTGGGGACTCAAATTGTGAGTCAGTTAACTGTTTCATTTATATGAGAGGTAAGCCAGAGAAAAAAACAAACTAAACAAATGCAATTATTTTTAGGACATTGATGTGGTAAAACCATTTATTTTCAGCTTTAGAGTCATGCACAGTCATTACTGCAACACCGATCTCCTGCAGCTCGCAGTGGTGTCAGGCTCAATACAGTTGCACGTAGTAAGCCTTATAGAAAAATTATCAGTCTGATGGACAGTGTGAAGCAATCCATGCAACAAATGTGGCATGTAGTTTCAATAGCAAGTAAGCTAGTAAATGTAATAGCTAATTTAGTTAAAGTTGTCAGCTAATCTACCTGAAGTTTTGTTAAGTTGCAGACCACTTTCCTCTAAAACGTACTACAACATCAGCTGGTTTGGCCAATTTGCTAGCTAGGAAGCATACTTGCATCACAACCTATACAGTAGCCACCTATTTCAGCTCATTTTTCCATTTTCCAGTTTTGGGTTGAGGTTAAGGTTAGGAATAGGGCCAGGGTTAGGGTTAGGTTTTCAGTAAAGCTGGGTAACATTTTATGTAATGGAAGTAATACACTGACAAGTCATCTATTCAATGTAAGTAATGCATCAACAGAACATCTACAAGACATTTACTTCAATGTATTCAGATGCTTCACTACTGCTACTGTTGATGTGTTAATGATTATTTATTAAGAGTTTATTAAACATCCACGAAGGACCACTTGAAATAAAGTGTTACAGCATTCTTTACGAAGGACTTGAGAATCAACAGAGATTCAAATCTCAGAGACTTTAGATTGTGACTTTAGATAGTGACTCAGACTCCACAGCCTCGAGACTTGGAGTTAGTGGTTAACTCAAAGAAAAAAGTGAGTAAGGAGAAACTAGTCGCATGCATTGCACAGATCTTCCACACAAACACTATTCAAATCCTCAAGGTTCTGTGGGCTCCTTCTATGAAGATTTTCAATTGGATTCAGGTCAGATGATTGGCTGGGCCATTCTAGCAGCTTTGTTTTCTTTCTCTGAAACCAGTTGAGTTTCCTTGGCTGTGTGTTTGGGATCATTGTCTTGCTGAAATGTCCACCCTTGTTTCATCTTCATCATCCTTCAATTATTTGAAGCGTGCCAGTGCCGTATGCTGAAAAACAGCCCCACACCATGATGTTCCCACCTCCAAACTTCACTGTTGGTATAGTTTTTTTAGGGTGATATGCAGTGCCTTTTGACCTCCAAACATGGTGTGTATTGTGGCATCCAATACACCTCAGGGAGCACCTCACTGGAACCTTCAGTAGTTTAGAAATTCTTCCATAACCAACGCCATTAGTATGTTTTACAACAATAAGGTTGCGAAGGTCTTGAGAGCACTCACTGGTTTTACCCATCATGAGATGTTTCCTGTGTGTCACCTTGGTAATGAGACACCTTTTATAGGCCATCAGTTGAACCAGCTAATATTAATTTGCACTAAATGGCAGCATTGCTTTCTAATTACTGATTTCAGCTGGTGTCATGACTTTCCATGGCTTTTTGCACCTCTTTTTCTTCATGTGTTCAATACTTTTTCCCTGTGTCCTTTCTCATTATTAATTACACATAACATAATTAATGGATATCTATGGTTTGATTTCTTTGCATGTGTGGATTGGATGGGTTGTTACCGACATCTGGTGAGAATTTCATGTCAACAGCACCTTTAGAAATGTATTTACTTAGAAAATCAGTGACGTATTCAATACTTATTTCACCCACTGTATTTCTGCTGTTTAATCTACTCAAATTCCGTTCTGAATGTGCTGAAGTTCTCGCTCAGAATCATAGAGCATCCAACAATAAAAGCATGATGGAGAACACAGAAAGCTCCAATTCTACATGCTGATCCATTTTCTTATGCCCTGTGTAGACACACGTGTGCCATAACTGCTCAGTAGACTTTAGCGACAAAAGCAAAGATTGAATGGATCGCCAGTGAGTCCTTTGGATAAGCTTTGATTACAATCTTACAATCACAAGCTTATTGCATTCTAAGGCTTAGTCAGACATGTGACGTGTGAAATAAAGTTTGGACCTCCTGGTGATCCACACAAGTTCTTAAAATAGAAAGAAAATGGCAATAGAAATAAAATGAATTATTAAAATGACATTTTAATATCCAGCTTGGAGATGTATGTGTTATGGTCTCATGAATTTTGCATATGCGGCACTATTCAGTGGTTTAGACTGGTAGGCCCACCCTTCATGCACTGCAAACACAAGCAAGTGCACAAGCATTAAAATGTGTTTAACTCAACCCTCTCAAATAACTGAGTGTATTCACCTCTTCTGGTTATTCCTTCACGAGTCACAAGCTGTTCTAAGAAACCTGCCTTGATCATTATGTTCTATAGTAAGCCTATAGCGTTATATGTATTCTTGGATGTTACACACTGAGAAAGTATGCTGGTGGTGTATGCAACACTGCTGGAAATGCCATTTGCTCTTATTCAAAGACTTTCACAATGCTGTGACTGCAGAAATGAGCCTTTGACAAGCAGAATCGCACTAAAATGCAAGTTCCGTTTCACTATTTTCATTTCATTTTCTCAGCAAGACAGAAAAAGTGTTTCTGGCATTAAGCCTTAATCAGGCCGGCGGGCTTAGTGCCAACAACATTCTCTCCATCTGACTTTACGGATGTGATTAAAGCCGAGAAATGAAATTCGATGTGATTTTATTTGTAGAGAGATGCAATTCATTTAAGAGATAATAGTGCTTTAACAGCGCAGGCCTTCTCATAGATTCAGTTTTGTTCAGGTCCTGCATGCACTGAAGCAGCTGACATAGGCACCAACAATTATTAAAGGTTACTGAGAAAACCAAGATGTTAACTGTGCTAGACCCCATGGATGTAGTGATTTGGGGGGAATGGAATCAGGAATGGAGCCCACCTGAATGCAATCTTTTAAATAAGTTGAGGCTGTGAGGTCCCAAGTGGTGCATACATTACAAAAATGACATCTTCTCAAGCGAAAACGTTAAGCTAGTCCAAAATTTCTCGTTTTGAGATGTTTGTAAGAATGTTTGTAAGATACATTAACTTAACCTCTTATTCTCCAGGGTATATTTTGGTTTGTCCATCTGAATTTTTATGTGACCAATTCATAAGGCAAATTATTAGTAACTGCATGAAATAAATGCAATTAACAGAGAATGTGTTTTATGATCACACATATTGCTACAGGTATATGCTTAGAATTTACTGCTGAAACCCAAAAATCTTAGATGCTCTTTGTATTATTTTATAAAAATCATTTTTACAGAGCTGAAGAGACGCCATCTGCTTATAGTCTATAGCCCAGATTTGTGGAAAAATGGGTCGACTTCCAGTAGACAAAACATGTTCAAAATAAGTTCAGCTTCTTTCATTATAAAGGTTTAAAATGACATCACCCATCTATTTGACTGAAAGAAAAACAGTTACAGGTCTCATATGACACCCACCTTTTGAATGCAGCTTATGAAATATGACAGTTATGACGAATATGACGAAATGCATTTTGGAACCACCAGTGGTTCAAAGGAGTTTAAGAGGCTACATATTGGCAGGTACTATTTACTTGTTTCAAGTAATTTTATTGTTATATTTCACAATATCGGCAGATAATTTAGCTTAAGAACTATGCTCTATCTGCCATTGCAGTGAGATAATTCTGTACAGAGTAATGTAAAAGTCAAATAATGAGTAGTAAGATTAATTTTTCCAGAAGGTAAAAGAAAATCATTTTAGTTACCCCAACATTGTAGCTTTTTATGGAATGGGGGACTTTATCCACAAACAGATGTCATGTTGATCATTCTGAACTGTCAATCACATTTTAACCATTTGTTTCTGGCAGTGTCTCTGTTCTGACTGAAAAAACAAAGTTAGCTCTGGGGGTGAAGCCACAAGCTTTGTGCTTTCTTCCTTCTTTTTGTGAAACAGTCCACAATAACCATGACTAGAAGTTAAGGCTACATTTAAATTACTGATGCATGTATGCATGTATGTATGTATATGTATATTTTGACCTTTAGCTTCAGAACCCCAGGCAGCTGCTTTCCGTTGCCTAGTGCAAAGACAACCCCTGCTGTTAGATCACTAAAATAGTCCCCATCAGATAAACAGCACTTTCATCTTTGAGAGAGAGGAAAAAATCAAGCTCCACTCTTACTTCAGATCTGAAAATCAACAGGTGTTTCCACTGTGAAGATAACTCAGCGCTATGAGTATTAAAGGATTTGTAGCCATCAAGAAGCTTTTATTGAGAAAAGGAAACAGATAAGTTTTTTATGGAGTGATGAGTCAGAATTTGTAATGTTCATTGGCCTTACAAACTTTACTGCCCAAATTTTGCATATGACTGCAATGCCATATGGCATTTCTCCCCTTGTTGTGATGTTGGCACTCATCAGCACTCAAACCTTTCAGGTGTTCAAACCACCTTTGGGCTACAGGAGTAGCAATTTATGCTTTTAAAAATTGTTTGGAAAAGAAAAGTGTCAAACACATGAAGCTGTGTTGCCAGTGTTACAGATAAATATAAAGGTTTAGTACATGCCTCCCAAAACCTGTATGTGTTTTCCTCTGATCTCACTGAAAAAGTTGCAGTAAAAAACAAAGTCCATTGACAAATAAAAGGCCAGGTGTGTTTTGATTGTATTTTTTTTTATCAAATTCTGACCAGAAAGCAGTGAGAAATGGACTGCGAATGGAAGAGGACCCCTGCAGAGTGTGGAGTTTGACCACAGGGCTTTTTCCACCGAGATAATTGCCCTGACGCTTACACACTTCTTGCTGACACGTAAACACACTCACTCTGCAGTGAAGGGGCATGTATTCAGTCAGTGTAGTACATTCCTCTTCCCTCTGGCCTGCACAGTCACCGCTGTCTCTCAGGATGCTCTTTCAGGGAATGATTCTGGTTTTGCATTCGACCCTGAAGTTACAGCATTCATTAACTCATTGCTTAAGATTCTTTAAATTCCACACTTCAGTTCTTCACTTATATAAAGACATAAATATACATATAATTCTAAAATTATGAATAGTAGTTGTTCAATAATTTAAGGCACTTACTGAATAATTTATAGGAATTACTAAATAATCCATAGTAGTTATTCAAAAAGTAGTTATTGAAAAATTCATAGTATACTACTAGATTACTGTAAATGACTGAATAATCTATAATAACTACTGAATAACAATCTATAAACTTTAGAGTTTACTGAATAATCCATATTAGTTATTGAATAATTCAGAATAATCATCTCAATAGTAGCTGCATAACAGTTCATCTTAATCTTAGCTGCAGAATGTTTCATTGTAGTTACTGAATAATAAGTATAATTACATAGTAGTTATTCAATAATTCACAGTAGTTGCTGGTTAATTCATATTAGTTACTGAATAATCCACAGTACTTATTAATTACCCATAGTAGTTAGTAGTTAGAAGTTTGGTTTCTTTTTACTGGATGTTTCTTTAAAGAACCTTTTTTTTTGTAAATGAGGCACAAGTGCTAAAAACCTTCATGAATTACAGCACCTTCTGTATGTAAAGGTTTGGTAACACTTTCTATGAATGTCACATTTGTAAGCATCTATAAACACATTTATAACATCCTTTAATGCATTCATAAGGCATCATAAACACAGTTATAAATGTTTATCAAACTGAACTACACTGAATTACACTTTATAGCCATGTTTATTGTGCATTATGAACTGTTAATATAATGCATTATAAGTAAGTTTTAATAATATGTTATACTTTCAGTACCAAAGAAGTCAGTCCCAGCTTGGAGAGCGTAAAGACCAATACAAAGTTTATTTACTCCCTGAGATTCACAGTATTTTATTTCTCAGCACTGGTGCTGTTAAAGCTGCATCTTCAGGGCTCCAGTCCTGATTATTCTGATACTCCAAACAGTATAATATTGGATATGCAGTGTTAAGTCAGTGCCAAGCTAACGGTGGTGTACATTAACAGTGGTGTACATTGACTTTCCCACATTGGTTAAAACACTGATGGCAGCATTAGTTTAAAATCTGATATTTGAAGCCTGTAACATTTTAGTGTTTCAGTAAATCCTGCAGTAAATACTTCACTCTTAACCCTGGAGGAGGCTTTAGTACAGTATGCTTCACTTAGAATGGACAAATAAAACTGATGAGCTCTTATAATTTGTTAGGAACAGTACTGATAATGCATAATGTTAACAACTCATAATGCATAATAAGCATGGCTATAACATGTAATGCATCTTTATGAATATTTATAGCCATGTTTATGATGCCTTATGAACGTGTTATGAACGTGCTTGTAGATGCTTACAAACGTAACAATCATAGAATGTGTCACCAATAGATCTGTGCTTCCAAGCCAAGAACACTTTATCAATCTTTATGTTTAATGTGTTGAGTTCTAAGCGTTAATTAAAGCACGTTTCTATTTCACTTTATCTGAATGAGCGTCAGCACATCAGTGTTTTTTTCCTTTCTTGTTATGTTTCTTGGAGTGTGGTAGGAGTCAAAGTGAATAGGTGCCAGGATAGTGCACTTTTAGAATCAGCAAATGCCAGCGTCGTGTCCTCCACTGTGCCAGACCCCATGGGGAGCTGCCAGAGTGAGAAAAGCTTGGAGCAAATCGGGCCTCTTCTTTGCCAGGTGCCAACATCTTTTTTTTTTTTTCCCATTGGTGTTTTCCTGGCAAAGCGTTTTGAGGGCCATGTTCTTAAAATTGAATATTTTCAATTCATTACAGATACATGACAACAGATCTGTACGGCAGCAGCGTGAATTAATGTGGAATTGTGAGTAACATAATCTAGGAAACTAAATAGATGCCCTGCATTTGCAGCTTATGAATGCAATGTTTTGTAAAATTATATATTGAACTCAAAAGAGGCCATGATCGAAGTTCATCAGGGTTTTTAGATTAAACAATCAATGCCATGCCTTTCTCTTTGAAGGCATGTGTTCATTCTGCAGGCCAGACAATACATCAGAGTTTGAAAAAAAAAAAGACAGGGATGCTTTTGTTCTCTATAATGTTTAATCTGTTAAAATGTTCTCTGATTAAAAAAAAATTATGACTTTTGACATTCAGCTAAGACAGGTCACACAAAGCCACACAAAGGCAGTTACATTTAACTTGTATTACAACAGTAGTTAAGAGCTTCCTCTGTCAGGTTTAGATGCTCAAGTTGGGTTAATCCTGAAATGCATGCAGATGAAATCATGACATTAATGATAAATGACAAGAAACATAAGGAGCAGTCACATTATTCTGTTTTTCAAAGAATGAAAAAGGAACCATCTCCAAAATCCAAAATGAAAACTTTACAGAAGAAGGAAAAAACTTTCTTTACTTTTAATGTAAGTCAATGGAACCAGACTTTCTTTAGGTTCTTTTTTTAAGTTTTTTTTTTTCCAACAGCAGTGATATATTGAATTTTGCACAGCCGAGGTAAATTATAGATTGTGTTGATTTTCTGTGTAAAATGAGTGAAGACATCCTCCACTTAGGACACACTTAAATTTGACATTTTGCCTAATTTGTATTTATTATAGTTTACAATGTTGTTAATAAATAAATAAATAAAATGTGAAATGTATCATAACTTTTGCACAGACAAACCTCCAAAATGTAAAAAAAAACAGCAACTGTACATTAAAATGTGCAGAAGCCTGTTCTCTGTAGTTGACGTGTTAACATTTTAACAAAATCAGCAAAACCTGACCAGGGGGCCCCAAACTTTTTCATAAGACTGTATGTAGACAGCATGTACAACTGTATAAAGCAACACTGTGGTCACTGCTACTGTGTTAGTGCTTGCAAGAGTAATAACTGCTAATATGATTTACTTCCTCTGCTAAAAAATTACATTCTATTCTTTGTTTTGATTTGAGTTAGTTTTATTTCCCTTAGTTTGGTTACATTTAGTTGTTTGTTTGTTGTCTGTTTTATGTTTAGCGTAGTTTTGTTTGTCTAATTTTGTTTTTGTTTTTTTTTCCCCAGTGGTAAACTGTAGCTTCATCCACCTCCACCAAAAGGCTGTCCCTGATTGGCCAGAAGCTCATTTAATTGGTTAGGCATGCAGCATAAGTTACCATGGTGATGGAGCCAGGGTTGGATCAAACTAAGTTCAAGAGTGGCTGACTAAGCAAGAAACCCTGCTTTGTGAGGCAGGCCCTAATCACGCATAGCCCGGTTTACATGCATGCTGGGTGATTGATCATAAAAGGACAGCTCTAATTCCAGAAGTTCAATACATCTTGAAGACACATTGCGATCCAGATACTTACACCACCTCCAGAGGTCGTCAGGGACATATATGACCACATAAATGACAAAGTGCCCTGATCTTTTTGATGAAAACTGTTATAAAGCGCATTTTTTGGTCTCCTTTTCCATTTGTTTCTAAGCAGCATTACTGATCCATGGAATCTAAATGTTTATAACAGCCTGTACATTTTCACAATGATCATTTGTATCTAATGACAAATGTAGAGAGAGACCGATGTACCAAAATTGTATGGCACCCATCCTCCAGTCAGAATCCAATCATAAGTGGTCAATTCTATGTATGTCTCAGTCTTCACTTATGATCAGATCATTCAAGATAGATGTTGATACCAAGTGTGAACAAGTTCTTAGCTTGAGTTAGTTTGGTTTAATTTGATTTGTTTGGTATAATATGGCTTTTATGTTTCATTTGGTTCTGTTTGGTTTGACTTCTTTTGTTTAATTTGGTTCGATTTGTTTTAGTTTAGTTTGATTAAATTTGCTTTTATTTGGTACAATCAAATTTTTTTTTTCAGTTTAGTTTGATTTGGCTTATTTTGGTTTGATTTAATTTGGTTCAGCTTGGTTTAATTTCTATGTATTTTTTGGTTTCTTGTGTTTCTCATAACCAGCATGATAACACTCTGTGTGTCTTTCTCTTCGAGTGGTAAGTGAGTGGCTGCTTTGATCTTGGCCCTCTTTAAATCTCCTCCCGTCCCTTAGTAGACCTAAGCACCTGTCACACTGCAGCGTTGGTGCTGGACGCAGGCACAGCTGTGGTAATGAGGGAGCTGATGCAGTGCAGAAAGACGCTGACTCACTCTTCATCACAATCAACCCGCTCCACTCAGCTAACCGCAAATGACCAAATACGCCCCAGGGCCACGCCACACTGCTCCTTTTCACGGGTGCAAGATAACTCTCTAAGAATGATCCCAAGGTGCAGTTCATTTGAGGACTGGACTTGTTGATTATCTCTGGAGAGAGCACTTTCATGTGTCTTCACTGCCTGTCCAGGATTTCAACCCAAACAATCACTAATTTGCTGACCATGCCTAATGATTGGGAGCCCAGAATCTATCTGTCTTCAGCCACTATCTACTTTCAGATCTTATTCTTTATTAAGGATATTTATAATAATAGGATATAAGTATCCTGCATACATTTGCTGGTGCAAATACTTATGATGTGCCTGCCTTAAAGTCATAGTTCAGTTTACACAGTTTTCTGTTGCTTCTTTAGTTTTGGACTGAAGCTATGAGGCTTATGTAGCTAGCAAGCAGCGGAAGCTTATTCCTCCTTAATTATCATTGTGCAAACTGCATGGTGGAATCATGAGGCAATTGCCTAAGTACTCATTAAGTTGTTAAGTAATCTCAAGTAGATTTGCTTTTGTGGTTTCTGACGCCACAAGGCCCACCTTTATCTGTGAAAGTAGACAAAATTCAGATTTCAAGATACATTTACTTCTACTTTGGTTTATCTTGTGTACTTTTGTCTATGTTTATAGACAGTAGCATGTCATACAGTGTCAGAAACCACATAAGCAAGTCTATAAAAGCAATAAGCCACAAGAGGCTGTGGGTTACTGCAATTTTATCATGGGAAAGGTATTCTTAGGCACAACGCAAAGCGTCCTTGTGATAAAATCTCATGTGATTTTGGCTTTTATAAAACAGTGGCCAACATGAATTATGATAAAATACACCACTGTTTAGAAAATAATTTAGAAATAACCAAGAAATGTGGGTACTTTAGAGTATGGTATCATTACAAAGCAACCATGGACCACTGCATGAGGAGAATATTTGGTTGCCCTTTGTTCTATATTGTGGTCATTTCATGAATTGTTAAGCTTTTTTTTCCTATAACAATGAACATATGATACCACACCACTGTTTAATGCAAAAACCTTTGCTTATAAGTACTTATTGGTCACCAAATTACCACTGTGAGTCTTTAGCACCAAGCCAGCTGCGCCCCTCTTCTCATACTGGGGCTAAAACTCAAATGGTTCCCTGCTCCCTAAATAGGGCAAGTGGGGAGTTAAATACTGGATCCTGCAGCCCAACAGTGTAAATATAGCTAAAAAATGGTCATTTTGGGAACCATCCATGCTGAACAAATGATGCACTATTTGGCTGTAGAGGCTAGAGTTTCTTAACTTTTATAGCTAGCACACTATTTAGGGAAAACTGAGATCATTTTTCACCCTGGGCTTGATGACTAAAACTGACATTTGAAGTGTGTAATCCATTCAAGTGGCATTTTTTAGATGGTTATATTGCAGTTTTACAGTTAATCATGTAGAAGAATAGAATAGAATTTACAACCATTTGTCACTGTCTTTGAACACTGTGAAATTAGACCTCTGCATTTAACCCATCCGTATGCACACTAGTGAACACACACACTAGGGGGTAGTGAGCACACTTGCCTGGAGCAGTGGGCAGCCCTATCCACGGTGCCCAGGGAGCAATTGGGGGTTAGGTGCCTTGCTCAAGGGCTCTTCAGTCACATACTGTCAGCCAAGGGGATTGAACTGGCAACCTTCGGTCACAGGGCTGGTTCCCTAACCTCCAGCCCACAACTAGAAATAATCTTAAGTACTTTAATTCAAGCCTGTGATATTAATGGTGGAGTTGTTTAGCCTGTTTTAGCTTGTTAGCTAGCTGACCAGCCTAGTTCTAGTTAAGAACTTAAGTTTTCAGCCCCTTTATTTAAACAAAAAAATGGATAACAACTCAACAGAATTCAAGGTAAATGTGTAGTGATTTAAGCATTGAGTTTGATCATATACATTTGAGGGCTGTACATTTCTAGTACTTGTTCAAATATTTGTCTCATAGCTCCAGCACAAAACCCAAAAAAAGCTAAGTGCGGAGGCCAAACATAGCCGATTGACTACGTTTAGGGTAGGAGGCAAATTATGTAAAATTGATTTTTGGCCCATCACTTTAAATCTCTTTGATTTTATGTGCTGAGTTCAAACACAAGGCTGCCCACAGGTTCACTTCATTATGCCCCTATTTGCTGCCCCTGTAGGGCCACAACCTTCACGGATGACAGACTGGCCAGAAGTGCCATCATTAACGGCAGCACTAGACCCCTACCTGTTTGAAATTCACGTAAAATTCCCAGACGGTAAAGGAAATGTACAGAAATCATTAGAATTCATAAAGATGCAATTTCTTTCTCTCACAGGCACTCAAGAGATGTGGCTATTTTCAAATGCAAATTGAGTGAGGTCCTTGTTCTTTCCAGAGATCTCTCTGAGAGAGGGAAAGAAAACGTGAAGAAGTTTGGAAATGGCATTTCATTTTGGGAACGCTCTTTTTTCCCTAAAATCCTTTAGACAATGGAGGAAAAATGCAAGCAAATACAAAGCTCTTTGTTCAGCTGAATCTATTCGCAAAAGAGTGGTCACCAGTCCTTAAGCAGGAATAATCAGAATGTTAATTGCAGTGTGTTGTGTAACTAAAGTGTGTGAGTGTGCGTATGAGGAACTTTTAACAGTGTAATCAGAAGCACTCAGAATAGCCATTTTATTGCAATGCTGAAATAACCCATCTGACAGCAATTGGGCCACATCTTGGGAGTTTCTAGGGTAGTAATGATACCCAAATTTCACAATACGATATGTATTGCCATTTTTGCATTATAATACACTGCATTTTCAGTACAGAATAAAAAAAAAGAAATGCTAACATAACTTTAACATTTATTTATTTATTTATTTGTTTGTTTGTTTGTTTATAGAATGACCATTGTTGAAGAACAGTACATGTTAAAAGAATTACTGGCACAAGTAATTTTCTTAGAAGGCATAAAGTTAGCAAGAAAGAATATAAACAAAAGCGCAAGATTTACATGAACATAAACAAACAATGTAAACTATAAGTATTAAATTGACCTGAACATTACAAGCTCATGTACAATCAGTTAATGTGTTTCTATAAGAAGTGTGGTCTCTTACCTTCTGGCTGAAATGAGTGTGAGTGGGTATTTTCCAACATAGCTCATCATTCTGAGGAATCCAGGACTGTCTACAACCAAGTAGTGGTGCAAATCAGAAGCTAAAGGCAAACATCTCTACAGAGCTAGGTTTTTGTTTTCTTGCCTCTACAAAAAATCAGCACTTAGAAACTACTTGAATCTTTATATATATATATATATATATATATATATATATATATATATATATATATAGAGAGAGAGAGAGAGAGAGAGAGAGAGAGAGAGAGAGATAGATAGACAGGGCTACTGTGTTTTCTCTGCTGCTCCACTAAAGATGGAACGGAATATTCAAGTAAGAAGTTGGTTAACTTTACCTTCACATTTTCTCCTCACTCTGGTAACTGACACATTTGAGTCTTCACAAATGAGCTAGCATAGTTGAGATATTAGCAAAGGTAGTTGATTTTTGAGTTGAGCAATGTTGGCACAGCATCACTGTTGATCTACAACTCTTTGCCCAACATTATTGTACTCAACTGGGAAAACCGAACTGTTCCCAACCCAAATGGGAGATGAATCCGAGGATCCTCCCAACCATCCAAGGTAGGCTAACCTACCTTGTTTAGTCAAAATCCCTAGTGTTGTCTAGTTGACAGAGATACACTATGATGTTTGTTTATGTATCACTGTCAGAACAAAACCCAAAACCTTGTATCTCCAAAATGGTAACTTTTTATACAAATTATACTATAATAAAAAATTTTATTTTGTTTAAACAAATTATATATATATATATATATATATATATATATATATATATATATATATATATATATATAAATGTTATGGTATTCAATTCAATTCAATTTGATTTTTATTGAAAAAAAATTTATATTAACATGCATGTTGTGACACCCTACTCAGCAATTAGATTAATTTTAATTGCTTGGATTAAGTTTGCTCTTCTTTTTTATTAATTTATTTTGGTCTTAATGTTTTTTTTTCCATTGACTTAGTTGAACTTACTTTAGCTTAGTGTTGATTCCTTTAGTTTTGCCAGTTGCTCATACCATCATCTGTTGCTCACACCCAGTTTAGTCAAAATGCCTGCTGACCTGAGCCCTGCCCTCTACTCCACGGGGGGTCAGTCAGCGCTGTGTGCTTACCAGTGGTAGACTTCAGCTTGTGCTAAACCTCAGAAAGACAGCAGGATTTGAGTGTTCATCAGAGTAATCTTACACACTCACACTGACAGCAAGTCTGCAGCAATAAGAGTTACACTTTTGACGGATGATTGGAATCGGCGTGTGTATGGAGGGGGTATATGTGTGTTTGTGTGTGTATGTGTTTCAGAGTTAAACTAATATGTAAAATTCAGCAAATAATGTTCACCGTGAATTCACTTTGTAAATGAAATCAAATTTAATTAATGTTTATTTTGCAGCCCATCCTCAACATGTCTGCGCATGTGCCTGTGTGTTTGTGGGTTTTCTTATTTGTATCTTTTGTTTTCTCTGTGCTTACATTAACAGTAAGCCTATAGGTTTGTCCCAGTAAGTGTTGGAATTGGAATTTGATTGGAATGTTTTCATGCTTGTATGTAGGAATGTGCTTTGGGCGCTGAGTTTTTGTTTTGTTTTGTTTTGTTGTGTGTGTGTGTGTGTGTGTGTGTGTGTGTGTGTGTGTGTGTGTGTGTGTGTGTGTGTGTGTGTGTGTGTGGTGTTGTAGCCCTGCCAGTAGCTCCTCAGGCTAATGACAGCTAATGATTCAGACCCTGAGGGGCTTTAATGAGACAGAGGGGAAGACCTTGTTTGCCCCCACTGACTGCACCCAGCCCTAACAGCCTGAGCACTGTCTATACAAATCAAACAGACTTTCAGAAATCAAAGAGATTGTGTTTATGGGTAGAGAAGGGTGTGTGCATCTGTGTGTGTGTGTGTGTGTGTGTGTGTGTGAATGTGAAAAGTGCTTAGACTGAAGTTTAGCTTCTTACATTGTTTTACATGCATTGTTTCTCAGGGAGCTTAACTGATGCTGTCAAGTCAGGTGGTGATACAAGATTTCTGAAGCATAGAAAGTTACTACACTAAAACGGTTCTGAATACAATGTCTGACTGATGCCTGCGGCATTGTTTTACAATAGTTTTTTGCTCTAAAGCTGATTATGTAAAATATGTTTATAGCAAAAAGGCATATGCAATATTTTCACAGCAATATTTTCTACAATGACCATTCATATCAAACCACTCAGAAAGTCTTTGTTCACATCTCAATGTTTAAATTTTGCAGAAAATTTGAAAAAATTGTGGATTTACCCTTTAAAGAAATATGACTATATGAGTATATGAATTGCTCTTGATATCAGAGCAGTTTATTTAGGTCTAATATCCATAAATGAACCTCCAAATTCAAGGGAAATTCTACTGGTTCTATAAAGAACCATGAACACTCAAAGAACCCTTTGCATGACTAAAATAATCTTTGCATCATTAAATGATTATTTAGATGGTTAAATACATAATGTGTTTTAGATGGTGAAAATGGTTCTACATAGAAATATGTATATACGCTAAAGTTTCTATTGTTACAATATCAAGCTTATAATAACAAAAGAACCATCTACAGTACATTCTCTGTGAATCTGAAGAGCCATTTCACTATGGAAAAAACCTTTAATCATACAAAGGGTTCTTTCAGTGTCCATAGTTCTATATAGAACCATTTTCTTTACTAAAGAAACCTTGAAGAACTATCAGTTTTGTATAAAACGGAACACCTTCAGGTGGTTTACAGAACCATTTTCAGAAAGGTCCTTTATAGAACTGTCTACAAAGTATTTTCCATCAACCTCAAGAACTCTTTCACAGTGCAAAGAACCATTTAATTTTCAAGGGTTCTTTGAGTGTCTGTGGTTCTATATATATAACATTTTTCTTTACTTAAGAACCTTTTGAAGAAGAATCTTTTTTTAAATGTGTACATTATTCAAATGAGATTTAGAGAAGGTCATAGTGATGGTGATAGGAACCAGATGTCTTAAGCATTCAGTGCTGTAATGGCATTATAATAACAGACTATTTCCACCAAACCACTCCCAACAATTTAAATATGCACAGAAAATGTAAGAACAGGTAGAACTCCTCTTTATATGCTTTGTTTATCAGAGAGCTCAACAAATGCTTTCCTGGTGTACCCAGATGCTCTTTTGCAGAGTGTTTCATCAGTGTATAGTATTTAGCATTCTGAAGCATGTGTGTTATTTAAAAAAAAAAAAATATGACAGAGTATATAAATTGCTCTTTATAGTACAGCAATTCAGCAATCACATTGAGAAGTGGTGAAGTACTACGGCCCTCCTGGCTCATTTCTCTTACAGAAATGTGAGGGTGCAAACACTGAGAATTGAAAAGCAGTAATTATGCAAATGAACCTGCGGGTACGAGCTGCGGGAGGTATCCGAAGTCCACCGCTGTCTCTCTTTTCATTCCCATAAGGACAGAAAACGCGGGTCGATTGGAGTTAAATGTGCTCCATTGTGCTCAATTGGTGTTGCATTGCCTGGACCAGACCAGTAATGAAGGCCGCGGCTTATGAAACAATGAAGGCTCTTTTGTGACTTTCCAGTTAGGCCTTGCTCTGTGAATGGAAGGCACTTTGAGTTACAGCCATTCACATTGTGTCTCAAAATAGCTTTTAATGAATTGTGTAACTATCTTGCAACATGCTGCCCCCCTCCCACCAAAGTCCCACCCACAAACACTGCATCGTCCTGCTCTACATCTGAATATGACACAGTGCCAGGCCAGAGAGTGGACAAGAGAGAGGAAAGGAGGAAAATATGAGCGCCCAACACCCACGTAAAGGAAAGATGTTGGAAATAGAGTGGGAGTAGGATGGAAAAGGTGTTAAAGAGATGAGAAAGCGAAGCAGAGGGGGCTAAAAGGTTCAGGCTTATACGTGTTTCTTGCTGTCTGGTAATAATTTCCCTTGCAGTGAAGGAACATGCATTTGTGAGTGAATGTGTTCTTGTTTTTGTACATTTACAGAACAAAAATATTCTGACTTTTTAGGAAAATGAAAGAAAATGATGGAATGGTCTTCAATACAAAAGCTGCTTTATTTTTAAAAGGCAAAACTTTGTATTTGGTAACTAAGAAAGGCTTAGAAAACCAAAAATGATCACATATAGGATACGTATACATAGTCATAACCGTAATGAAATAGACGTTAAAATAACAAAATCTCTTTTTCAAGTAGTTTTTGATAACTTCTATTTATCCACTCATCCTGAAAATTACACACAATTTAAAGAGCAACTTGCATTTTTAAGTTATTTTGAAAAGTTACAAGGTTTTGTTCCAACAGTGAAAATATGTCTGATTGTCTTATATATGAGACATATATGTGTGTGTGTGTGTGTGTGTGTGTGTGTGTGTGTGTGTGTGTGTGTGTGTGTGTGTGTGTTTGTGTGTATGTATGTAAAAAATAACAAAACAAGCTGCTACTGAGAAAAAAGAAATATGCAATACGGAATGCTGGTATAAGCAACAGGCTGACCACTCCAGAGTCCAGACGTCAGCATCACTGAATGTGTTTGGGATTATTTGAATTGTGAGAAGCAAAGAATGTGACACACTTCCAAGACTGGACTTTGGCCGTGTGGAAAAATATCCCTGCAAATTTCTCTAAAAAAACTGAAGTCTCCTAAAATGAATGGAAGCTGTGAAATATATGTTCCTGATGCTGAGAAATGAATATCTTGTACTAAATGCTGGTTTTGCCTGAAAATTGGATGAAGGATGGTCCCTGACTTTTGAACAGGTTTGTATGTATGAACCCCAATGAGTCCCAACGAGATCTTAAAAACAAGCATTTGTGTGTGGTAATAGGGGGCGATGCGGGGCAGGCGTACAGAGCAGCGTGGGAATGCTCTGACCTTGTTTTTTGTTGTGGAGATGAGGGGAGAGGAGGACAGAGGCACAGAGCACACACCGCTAACAGAGTAGCAAAACCGCCAACCGCTATTGTCCTGCTCCCCCAGGGCACAGAGGGGAGGGACAGGGTAGGCCAAGAGCCAAGGAACCTAATAAACATGCACACTACACAGAAGGAAAGGCCAAAACATGAGAAAACATAATGACGTGGAATAGAGTAACTGATAAAGATGTATAAGCAAAGTGGGTGGAGAGACGTTCAGAGAGAGAGACAGGCAGAGGCAGAGAGACAGAAAGGGAGAGAGAGAGTATGCAGCAGATTGGGAATACTTATCAATAGGCCAGTAATTGGGAGAACATGGCTCAGTATTGTTAGGGAGCAGGTTGACAACGCGAGTTTATTTGTGACAGAGCTTACGTAACTCACTCAGCAGTCTTCTTTCTTCTCGTCCCACTGATAATAACATGAAGATTGCACCGTCTCTCTGCGACTCATTAACTATATTTAGGGCTAGATGGAGCTCTTTTACATAATCCAGCTTGACTAGTACTGTCTCACAACTCAGGTTTGGACCAGAGAAAAAGCTTCTACACAACCTATCATCATCACCACGCAACACAGCACAGCCTTGCACTAATGCAATACTCATTAATTATGGGCACTGTATAGGATTTTCTCTCTCTCTCTCTCTCACTCTCTCTCTCTCTCTCTCTCTCTCTCTCTCTCTCCCTCTCTCTCTCTCTCTCTCTCTCTCTCTCCCTCTCTCAGTTCAGTTCAGTTCAAGAAAGCTTTGTCAAAGCGTCTACCACACAGTTACACACATGCATAAACACAGTATTCTACCAGAAAAAGTCCAGAGACAAATGTGAAGAAAGAAAAATATGTTAATTTCAGTATTTAACAACTAACAATAACCACATTTGGTAAATTTTGTCCTTGTAAGGCCCCATCATTGGCCTTGGCCTTCAAACATCTAATTGTTTTTCTGCCCTGTTGCAGCTCCGCAGCGGATTTAGATTTTTAGGCAAAAATAAAATAATCCTCCTTTGTGGTAAAATAAAGCCCTGCTGATTGTTCCAGCACAATTTTAACAATAAACAGCCATGAACACTGGAGAATTCACCAACCTTTAACCCCAGACAGTTGGTCGCCATGGCAATGCAGACAACAATCTCACTGAGCTAGTTGCTAATGAAAAGTCAAAGAGAAAGATTTAAGACAAACATCAATCATTTGGAGCCAAGTGGACTTTTTTTGCATTTATAAGCACTCCATTCTGGTACCATTTAAGGTGGAATGGGAAATTTGAACAAGAAGCTGGCGAATAAGAAACTGACTTCAGCCTTGTAAAAAGTCAAATGCTGAGAGACATTTTACAAGAAACTATTCTACTCTTGTCATGATTTTCCCCTCCCAGTCCTCCATGTGCTTTTGTTTTGCTTTGCTCTTGTCCATGTGCTGCCCCCTTGTTTCTTGACTCCACCCTTGATTGTTCTCACCTGTGTGATCCATCTGTGTATTGTTAACCCTTGTTGTTTCCTGGTATTTGTAGTTGCTGGTCTTTGTTTGGTCTTTGTATGGTATTGTTTGGTGTTTGTTCTTCTGGTCTCCATTATATTTTGTACTCTCTGTTATTATTTTTAGTCTGTGTTTCTTTTGGGTATGTCTATCCCTCATTTTATCTGTGTTGGCTCTCTGACCCTGGACTGTCTTGACCCTAAGAATGGATTTGTTCCTAATAAATCTCGCTTATCTCAGTGCACGCGTCTGCCTCATCATCGCTCCTCCGCGTTACAACTATTGTGGAAAAGTTTCCTACTGGAGATACGAGAAAAGAAAGGGAAAAGATACGAGAAACTACAGCTGAGCTAAAGCTTAAAGCAGAGATTAAAGTCTGTGTTTTCATTTCTACTATATTTTAGCCTATTCTAGTACAATAGCACATACTGAAACATATTTATAGCCAAGATGGTAAAATAGACATAAAATGCTGTGGCTCCCAAGGTGGTTTGATTTTTATTGAAAGGACAAATGGGCTCTTCTTAACATTTGGGTTGCTGACCCCTGGTCTAAACCCTCACAGATCCTGCCATATGAGGATGGCAGGGGTGGAGCTTACTCCCTAGGAAACTCCGCCAGTATTCAACTGATGGCAGTGGAGAGCAAGTAGGGGAATGATGAAAGTTTGGCATCTGAAAGCAGTAAAGCAGACGTGTGCGTCAAGACAGGTGGAAGCTTGTGATTGGTCAGACTAAGGAGTGACATAGCATTGGAGTCTCCTTGACAGAACTTGCACTAAAGTTTTCATTTCATGCACATATCTTTCACAAGATATTTCATGCATTCAGTTCCACATATATTAACCCTTTACCAAGCCATGGGCCCAAAGGTTTAATACAGAATATAACCTAAGAAAAGTTCCATTAGTTTGCATTGAAGTCCCTGTAGTTCATGAATAATAAGTCTTAGTATGTAACCAGCCTGGAATGTTAAGGGGTTAACAATATTATATATTATATGTATTAAATATTATATACATTTCACTACAGTTCACTGATGGTGCCACCCTCATTATGCTCCCTCTTCCTCTCAGGCTGGAGCACTCCTCTACATATCTGCCAGCCAGTGAAGCATTTTGGGCCTCTTCTAATAGCTATATATTATCAATCAGATAAACTATTATCTGATTGAAGGAGTTGAACAAACTTCATTGCTGAATTTATTGAGTTATTTATCTTTGATATGTTTGTAGTTTTGGCAGTAAAGAATCCTCCCAGACTCACGGTGTCCACACAGCCTTTCTTCTCTGGGCAACCAAACTTTTCTATGTGTGCCATGCTCTGCGGCCACTCAGCCTGCGCTTGGTCAGATGTGCCTCTGCTAAGTATCTCAGACAGAAAGGAGATACAGCAACAATGTGTGTCTCTCTTATGGGTTGATAGCAGATTCATTTGTTCCAATGTTCCAGATAAGAATTTCATGCTTATTTCATAATTTGGTGAATGTGAATTTAGTAAATATGGTCTGAGCTCCACAGCTGTTGGATGGTCACTGATGTGTGAGCTCTAAGACCAGCTGGCCCAGAGGACTCGTCACAGCGTTCAGATTCTGGGCTTGCAGAGCTTTAAAATGGAGTGTATCAGGGGACTCTGCTATCAGATGCGTCCAGAATGTTAGTGCTATTTTTTTTGGATTTGTAGTTCTGCCTCTCTTTCCTCCTCTCTCTCTCTTTCCATGACTCTCCAGCTCACACTCTCTCTTTCTCTTTTATCTTGCTTTGTTTATGATTTCTTACTTCATTTTTCCTCTTGTTCTCTCTATCCTTCCTTTTCTGTTTCTCTCTGTCACTCTCTCACAATCTCTCTCTGTCTTTGTCTCTTACTCATTCTCTTTCCTGTCTGCTTCTTACATGCTTCCATTAGTCTAGTGCTCATTATTCATCAGCATCTTAGTATTCTAGAATTATCCCACTTTCTCTTTTCCTCCCTCCTTCCATCTCCTGTCTATTTTCTGCATTTTTCTTTCTCTCATTCCCTTTTTCTCTTTATATCTACCACTATCTTTCTCTATTTCTTTTCTCTTTCTCTCTTCTCCTCTCTTTCTTCATCTATCTTTTAACTCTCTTCCCCCTTCACTGTCTTTCTTTCTTTTAGTTTAACTTCCTATTCATCTCTCTCTCTCTCTATCTCTCCCTCTAATTGTCTTCCTGTTTATCTCTCTCTCTCTCTTTCTCTCCTCCTCCTCTTTCTGTCCCCTCTCTCTCTTTCTCTAACACATTTTCCATTTCTCTCTCTCTCTTTCGTCTATCTCTCTCTCTCTCTCATTCTCTCACTCTGTCATTTTCTCTCTCAACTTCTCACTCCCTTCCTCTCTCCTCCTCTCTCTCTCCCCCTCTCTCTTTCTCTCTGTAACTCATTCTCCCTTTCTCTCTCTCTCCATCAACTCTCTCTCACTTATTTCACCCTGTCTCACTCTTTCTGTCTCCTTCTTGCTGTCTTTCTCTCTCTATTTTTTTGTAATCCTCTCTCTCTCTCTCTCTCTCTCTCTCTCTCTCTCTCTCTCTCTCTCTCTCTCTCTCTCTCTCTCTCTCTCTCCTTCACTGCTAGCAGGTGCAGCTCTGCCTGAAATGACCGAGATTAACCCTGGTGCTGTGTGTTTTTTTAATGTCCATTTTATTAGCTGGAGCCACCGAGAGGAGGAGAGCTGGTGGGAGTGTGGGGGGGGAGAGTGTGTGTGTGTGTGTGTGTGTGTGTGTGTGTGTGTGCTGCGGTGAAGGTGGGGTGGAGGGAAAGCGTGGGAAAGTGTGTGTAGCAGGTGAAGTGCACTGCAGCACGAGCCAGAACAGGATCAATATTAATGACGGGCTCTTTTCTCCCTCTAATTAGCCCTGAAGACGCATCGCATTAGCTGCTCAATCAGCCTGGGGAAAAGTCACATTTCAATCCAGACAGCAGAATTTCATTAGGAATGCACAGAGGAGTCATAACGGAGGTGCGTTAGGGTGCTGCAGACCGCTAGTATGTGTATGTGGTCAGAATATGAGATGTCATGAACTTATTACTGAATATGCAGCACTTGCTTGTGTTTTGAGGGACTGTGGTGAGGTCAAACCTGATATTAGGTCAGTCACAATACTGAAGATGCCTTGCTGTGCACGTTTCTCCTGTTGTAGCCCACCTGTCCCACCTGTCCCACCTCATGAAGGGCTTAATGAGCTGATGAGTTGAATCAGGTGTGTTAGATTAGAATTAACACACAAATATGCAGAGCATGGGGTCCCAGCACAGGGGTTTGGAAAGTGCTGGCTGTATTTAGGCACCAGGTTGTGCTTTACCTGATTAGATTTAGCATTTGACTGTGTGAAATGACTGTGATGACTGAAGTGAATGACACGGACTAAAAGTGTCTATGTGTTTAGTCTATGTGTTTACAATGTTTCTATGATGTAACCCTTAGAAGTGTAGAGTTATTAGGTAGTACTGTTGTTTTGGCCCACTATTTAAGTATAATAGGCAGATTGTTAATGACGTGTCTATTACATGTTCAACTACATACATATTACAGTAACAGTTCATTTATATTCTATTTAACAAAAGTCCACATTTCAAAACTTTTCCATTTGTTTTGATGTAAAACGACGATGGCTCAGTTACATTTCCACAAAATAACACAGTTCACCAAATAATAGTAACTTGTGAAATTCAAATTATAATAAAATGTCTTACTAAACTGTCCTGCTGTTCTACTTACAACACAAATTTGGTATGGATTGAAAACTTAGAATCTGCCCCTAAATTGAACTATAAAATTAAAGAAGTCTTTAAAGTATTTGGGGTGCATGTGTTTTTATGGTACACTGAATTTGAAGTACAGTGTTCCCTCTCCACTTCGTGGTTCACCTTTCGCAGACTCTGTGCATTGCGGGTTTTCAAAAAATATTAATGGAAAAAATATATTGCGGATTTTCGCTACTTCGCGGGTTTTCTGCAGAACTCGATCTGTGGAAAATATATATATTTGATGAATTTTTACATTTAAAAAATCCCAAAATGTATAAAAATATATTAAAAATATTAATTCTAACAATAAAGGAATGTTATAAATCATAAAATATTACGACTTACAGTAAATAGTGCATATTTACTCAGTGGATGAATACACACCGAAAACGAGAAGCAGCATCGCCCGCCTGAGACGCTACTTGCCTACATGAGATTGTAAACAACACACAGTAAGTGTAAAGGTACAATACATGCACAGAACAGTGTGGGAATGGTTATTAAGGGAATGGGAAAGGTTTATGTAGCATAAAAGTGTGGGGGAGGGTTTATAAAGCCTTAAAATAGTGTATAAATACTTAAATAAATATAGCGTCCCTACTTCGTGGATTTTTGTTTATGGCCGGTGGTCCTGGAACGTAACACCTGCGATAAACGAGGGAACACTGTAGTTAAACCTCTAAAGTGGCTGGTGACACTTCATTTTGAATGGTCCTTTTAAAATGAAACAAACACCCAATGGACTCTCAGTAACATATCAGAGACATATGAGGTTTAGGCTTAAGTTTTGGGTTGGGGTTAAGGTTCAGATTAAGATTTGGGCCAGGGTTATGGTTAGGTTTTGGGTTGAGGGGTTGGGTGAGGTTGGATTTCATAACCTAACACATTAACAACACATCTACTCAATGTAAGTAATGTATCAACAGAACATCTACAAGATATTTACTGCAGTGTACATTTACATTTACAGCATTTAGCAGACGCACTTATCCAGAGCGACTTACAAGAAGTGCTTTGTCAATCTAGAGAAAGTAACTTTGCTAGTTACCAATAGTTTAGAGAAAAGAGTCCTGAGCTCAGATACTGCTAGAAACAAATATGTCACTGCAGACACCAAGAGAAAAAGAAACAGAGTTGAACGCAGAACTCTGTGCCATTCAATACAATACAATAACAATAAGATACAATACAATAAACTACAATAAACTACAGTGTATTCAGATGCTTCACTACTGCTACTTCACTGACATGTTGTTGATGTGTTACTGATACTCTGTAAAGAGTTTATTAATCATCTACAAAGGATTGCTCCAAATCTATGGTATAATATATACCAAACAGCCTGTTTTGAATTCATTTTTTTATGATGTCCTGAAAACTGAAACATTTACACTGATCTGCTTACTCAGCATTCAGCAGTTTAGCCCCACCCATTCACACTGAAGTTATAAGGAGTGTTTCAGGTGTTCACTGCTTTTTGAATGAAGAAAAATACAAGGCAGCCAGTCAGAACACACGCACACACACACACACACAGACACACACACACACACACACACACAGACACATACACACACACACACACACACACACACACACACACACACACACACACATTTTCTAAGCCACTTCTCCCTCAGGGTCATAGGGGGTGCTAGAGCCTATCCCAGTGGTCCCAGTCAGAACAGTGATCATTTAAATATATCAGTCTTAAAGGCACATAACAAAAACAAGAAAAGCCTGTTTGGTTCTAAGGAATGGTTGGGAAACAGTCATATAAAAAGGAATCAGGGTTTCTGACACATACAACTAATGTTGTAACAGGACCTAAAAAATAAACTGCAAGAAAAATGTAGGATATGGGCGCTTCAGTTTAAAACAGAATGAATCATATTATTTGGTTTATGTAACAACTTTCCCTACTCCGGTAACTTCAGAATATCTTGATTTGCACTGTTTGTACTGTTTTTGCACTACTCAGAAAACTAAATTACACTTTTTTGGGTACAAATTCTGTCAGTGGGTGGTTCCCCTTAGGGGTACATCTTCAGTATCCTAAGTCCTATCTTTTTTTCCATTAAAAATAAGCTATGAGAAGGTATGCATATGTACATTGTACCTTACTCATATGAAGGCACACAAACAGACCTTAAGGAACTATGAGGATACATGTGTATTTAGTTTACATCTTCGGGAACAAAATATATTCTTTCTCTGACAAATAAAAATATAAAGAAAATATAAGAATAACTCTAAAAAACAGTAGTAAAAGGTAGAAGCAAAAAAGTGTACAGTATGTGCAAAGTTGAAATAAAATTAAAGTTACATGTGCGTATGTACAAATAAGTAGATTAGCTGTTCATAAAGTGCATCAAGTGACAGATGAAAACAGATGTAAACAGTAAACAGTAAACAATATTACTCTGTGCAGTAATAGATGTAAACAGTATTGTTCTAACAGCAGCAGTACAGTGCAGGTAAGGTGCAGTTGTTGAGTGCAAGGTTAAATCAGTTCAGATTGGGAGGGGGGAAGAGGTAGTTAGTGAGGTGTTCACCAGCCTGATGGCCTGTGAATAGAAACTGTGCATGACAACATTGCACAAAATGATGTCTCAGCAAGTGGAACATCTTAAATCTAGTCAATGTATTTAGTATTTGTAACAGTGTAACAGTTGTGTGTAAATGTCATAACATCCTCTACAGAGAACAAGCTTCTGCACATTTTAATGCACAGTTACTGTTTATTTGCTGAATTTAACATAGGAATAAAACATTAATACATAAAATTTAAAAATGTGCCATAACTCCTGCAGAGGCCACATTTTAGATGTTTTTCTCCAATATGTTAAATTCAACAAATAAACAGCATTTTATAACATTTTTTGTGCATTAACTGGTGCAGAAGTGTGTTCTCTGTATATGTTTTAACTTATTGTCACAAAATTGGCATTTGATTCAGGGTGCCACAATTTTTATGACTGTTTATTTCTGTAGGTTTATTACTTATAAGTAATTTTATCGAGAGAAACTGTCTGTTGCCTGGTGATTTTGCTAGTTTCAAGACAGAACGTAGATATAATTGTCTGCCAGTAGAAGAAGACAATCTGACTAGATTTTCTTAAAACAAGTAAAATATCTAAATTTAAGTTAGAAAATCTTAGAATATTCTCTTAAAAGTCTCAAAATGAGAAATATTACATATATTGAGTAGATTTATGATGATTTCACTTGCCAAGATATCATATTCTGCTGTGAAAATGCTCGATTTGAAGCATCATGTGTTATGAAACTCTTAACTGCTTGGTTCTGTGCAAGTGAAGGATGAATGCTTTACTGTGATTGGACGCTAGAGGCTGAATGAGAGACACTTTTTGAGCATTCAGGCTCGTCAGCTCAGTGAGCATAGAAATTCTTTTGTCTTCTTTCTCTACTCGCATGAGCAGAGAGAGAGGGAGGGCGAGTGAGGGAGAGAAAGAGACATTGGAGGACTTTTCAGAAAAGCAGCTGTGAGGGGCCAAAGGTCATGCCCCCGCCCCTCCTTCGGGCCGCCGGGTTGCCGTG
Organism: Pygocentrus nattereri; assembly: GCF_015220715.1. Classification (NCBI taxonomy): domain Eukaryota; kingdom Metazoa; phylum Chordata; class Actinopteri; order Characiformes; family Serrasalmidae; genus Pygocentrus; species Pygocentrus nattereri. Next base: position 17,854,966 of record NC_051217.1, read on the forward strand.
ACTCCAGGCTTTGTGCCGCCGACTCAGTGTTCCGCTGGAGCATGAAATATACACTCACGCACACACACACACACACACACACACACAGTAGTACACGCTCTCGTCACCTCTCTTGTTGGCCTGCAGATGTTTTTTTCTGCAGAGAAAGGCTGAAGGACAGCTCTGCCATACTGATGAGAGACTAACACTGTATGATAGGTTTAATAAAGCAAGACTAGCCCGCAGTCCGGCCTGCTATAGCTCTCCAAATGGGACATATGCTTCCACTGGTACTATAACATTTAGGCTAAAAGAAGCATTCATTCAGTGTTTATAAGACCACATGATTTCTGTAGGTCTCAGTAGATTAAACTGACTAAAGTGCTCTAAACAAGATCATTCTGAGACATTATATAATATTTAACCTGAAAAAAACTTTGAATTTATGTGTGAATGTGTGTGCTGCTTAAATATGGTTAAATAATATGAAAGAGTTTGCCAAATTATATGTTTTTAATGATTTTCTAGGTGAAAATAAGATCACACACCTTTATAGAGAACATGATTTGACACATTTAATGCGTTTTGTAACTACTACTTATTTACTGAATTGAATACATTACAGAAAATGTGGCCTGTGCAAATTATTATGGCATATCTTATGGCTGAAATAAATAATAAATAAAATAAGTAAAAAATTGTAAAAATGTGTGCTTTGCAGAACAGTCCCATATATAAGTGTGAGCTTTGTGGAGGATGTGTTGACTTATTTTCACTTAGAAAATCAACTAAACATGTCAAGACTTGGGCTGTTTAAACTTTTACATAAGACTGCTTTACACTATACATTTTACTAAGTTTTGGCAAGACTTATGTTGACATAATATATTGAAACATGTAAATTCAAACACTGTTTTTTTACCACTGACTTAGTTTCCATTATTTTGGTAAAATTACATTTGAAGATTTTCTCTGTATATAGACTTTAGCACAAACTGAAATGGTCCACATTTACACCAAAGTTGTTATAATAACACAAAGCCCTCACTGAGCTGGTAAAATGATGGATATTCAATGTCAAATAAACAGTTCAGTGAAGAATCAAACTCACTCAAAGTTCCACTTACTCTACAGGTAATCAATCAGCAATGTTGGAGCCCAAACTTTGCTTGAAGGTTAACAATGATAAACACTACAAGTCAATAATCACCCAAATAGCCCAAATCACTTTCTTGAAAAATAAAACACTAAAAACTTTCTGAACTGCAAACTGTTTCCAGGTCTTCATTAAGGTTACACACACTAGTTGATATAGTTTAGGACATAGTATGACTTACAGTGTGACTATATTAGTGAAATGTACTGTCAAAGAAATCTGATCCAAGATCAGTCCTACTTTGTGAATACCAGCCCTGGTGTTGTCTGAATTGGCTGCCTGTAGTGATGAAGCTCACAGTAAGTCATGTTAAGTCCTAAATCACATCAACTAATCTTTGCAACCTGAACTAAAATCTGGATGAAGTTTGAGCAGGTTAAGTGACGTTTTGGGGATGGGGGATGGGAATTTTTACAGAAACTATTTGGGCTATTTGGATGACTATTGCATTCTGGTGTTTGTTAGCAATGTTAACCTCACAGCGCCAGTTCTAAGCTCAAGAAGTAAAATTTAGACTCCAAACACATCTTATTGGCTGCATATAGGGTGGAAAACTGCGTAAATTAGAATTTTTTGCCAAATTATTCCTTAAATCTTTTAACATTTGCCATATACTAAACTTACTGGAGAACCGAGGGATGGTAAGAAGATTGATCTCTGAGAATTTGATGCAGAATGCAGCAATCTTAGAAACTCACATTATAAAATAGTTAAAATGAGACAAAAAATCTAGAGAACTGACCAGCTGTACACAAAATATACATGCTCATTTTTCACTAAAAGCAGCAAACTTGCAGAAAATATAGTTTACACAATTTTCCCATGACTCCACATACAACATGTTAGCCAAGACATTTTTATTAAGAGGCAAAAGAGGCCCCACCACTTAGCATTACCTGTATGCCTAAATCATCAGCAACTTGATTCAAACCCTGTTGAGATTAAGTAATCTTAAATCTTATCACTGTAGTTGAATGATCTCAAACAGATTTACTTGAGATGTAGATTCTGACACTGTATGGCATGTATAAGAATGGAATAAAATACGTTACATGACTAAAACAGTAGTAATTAGGCACAATATAAAGCTAATCAGAAAAGAGATCATTTGCATATCATCTTAAATACATAGTAACAAAGACAGTCTGTTCAATTCCATAGGATAAAAAGAGATTGGAAAATAGTTCTGCAAAATATAATTATGACCATTTTTGAAAAACCAAACAATAAAAATGTAAAAAAGTAGAGCATTATGGAAAAAATAAATACCCAAAAAATGTGGGATGTGGGCCCTTTACCTCTGGGCCTGCCTTGGGTGGGACCTTTTCCACTCTGCACCTGTAGTGATGTGGTTTTAAAAGAGGTCAAACTGGCCATGTGGCATCCGAGCTGCTTGCAGGACAGACAGGAAACTGCTGAACTAGATACAAACAGCACTTCACAAATGAATGAAAGTAAATCAGAAACGTGGCTTTATTCCAGTCAAGGAAACAAAGTACCACATCTGAAAAGAACCAGCAAAAATCAATGTGGAATTAGGCCATATTGCATATTTCTCACAGATAAAAATGGGAGCAGAAGATGCAGGTCCCCAAAATCTCCTAACAAAGCCTGCAGGCGAAACACTGTCTACTTTTTTGAGCTACCTCAGTTACCATTTTGATAAGTGAGGCTCTATGTGTATCTAAGTGATACTCTATGTGAGGCCATAGAAGATCTACTCTTAGTTCCCCAAAGAACCTTTCAATTGAGTGATTCCACTTGAGCTCTATCAAGAATAATCCACTGAAAGGTTCTTTAGGGAACCACAAGGTAGCTAACACTTTATTTTAAGATCTGCGTCTTAGCAACAGCATTGCTAATTCCCAGAGAAATCAGTTGTTTAGAAGCATATTTTAAAATAAAGTGTTAGCCCACTTGTGGCTCCCCAAAGAACCTTCCAATTGAGTGATTCCAATTGAGTTCTTTAGGGAACCACAAGTTGGCTAACTTTTTATTTTAAGATATGTTGGGTTTTTTTGAACAATTATTAAACTATTACAAGTAATTGCTAATGGTGTTGTAAATAGAACCATATCATTTGTAAACAAGCTTAGAAATATGATATGAACATATTTACAGTTGTATGCAAATGTTTGAGCACCCGCCCAGTCAAATTAAATGTTTGGTTTGATTTTCTAAATGAAAAATGTAAACAAATCCTCTACACTGAACAAACGTAAACATTTTATTAGCATTTGTCTGCAAATTTTAGTGCACAATTGTTACTTATTTTCTGTATATATGTGTTTTGACATATTAGGAAAAAATAGAACATAACATGTGCCATTATTTTGCATAGACCACATAAATACATTAAAAGGTAACAAGAATTTTCCATTTCCAAATAAATAAAACATGCATAAGTGTCTAATTTGGACTTTACTGAACAATGAAAAAGAGCCTAGTAAACCTCCAATATGTTTGCATGGGGTAATGTACCAAAAACAGTCATAATTCATTTCTGCTTGGCTATTTTCCAATATTGTTTCATTTCCAAGAATTAGACAGGCTGTTCTTGTCACTCCGCATTTAATACTGAAACATGTAAATGAGCTCTGTTCTGATTGGCCAACTTGTACTGAGCCTCATTTAAAAATTAGGCTGCAGAGCTGAAACACTCCATAACTTCAGTTTTAATTGGTGGAGTTAAACTCCTGTATACTGTATAGGTGGATATATGTAAATGTGTTGGATTTGTGACATCACAAAACATTGAATTCAAAATTGACCGTTTTTCCATATATAAACTGTATGGACTGAGGAGTGAATGTACATTTTTGAAGCTGCAATATATGTTCATATACTGCTTAATTAAAAAAAAAAAGGAAGTAAATTGTTTGATGATATGGGCCCTTTAAAATAAAAGTGTTACCGAACAAATTACCAAAAGGTTCTTTTTCAGCACTCTTATTGTGTACGTTACCAAAATGGATGAGAAATATGGAAAGCAAGGCCTGTTCTTTTAACACTATTGACAGAGGCATTCACATAGATGTGTAGTTCCAGGCAAAGGTGCCTCTGTCTCCCTCTGACTCTCTACACCTTTTCCTTTATCTCTTTCACCCTGCCTCCCTCCACTGTCTTCCTTTTTCTTCTCTTCTTCTCCGTCCAGGTGCATGTCGTACCTCAGCTGGGCCGGTTTAGGGCAGAAAGGCCATATCCTCAGGGGCAGCGTCTGATTTCTACAAGCACAAGCCTAAGGAGCTGTGTTCCATCCCTGCATGTTAAATGCATCTTTGTGTCCTGCCATGCAGTGCTCCTCTGGGACCTGTCTAAATGCCAGCTTTTCAGCATTCAGCCCTACCAGTGAGGGACAAGGCTTGTTTTTTTTCAGGGGCTGGTTGTTTTTAGAGATTTATGTGCAGACATTTTTCCCAGAACACATGGCAATGTCCAAAAGGCCCCAAAGGCAATTAGGCAACAGATAATTAACTTCATTGAAATATATGCGTGAATGGTGGCTTTCTTCTGCCCGCTGCTCTGTTCTCAGTCTCTGCGATGTAATGACTGTCGCTCATTCAGAAGAAAGAAGGAAACCTCATCTTTCCACGTATGAGAATGAGACAGTTCAGACAAAGCTGTACTCTACAATTGTACATGAGGATGACAGTAACATATTCACAATGCTCTATTCATTCCTGATGATACTATAATCAAGTTAGACAAGACGAAATGTCTGCCGGCCCTTTTAAATGGCTCGTGATGTGTATTGAGCATTATGTACAGCATACAGTGGAACAGAACACATGTAAATAAGATGCATGTTAAGTAAAGAGGTTTCATCAGTTGAATATCACTGTTAGAGAGAGTGCACTCATTTCAAGGTTGTAGGTCAAACACATTCAACTTAATTTCAGTTCAACGTCATATGTCTAGTACTATTTACAACAGACTCATGACTCAAAAAGGGAGTGCATCCTCTTCTGGGTCACACCAGATAGTTTAGTTACATGGTGTTATATGGAGAACAAGTTTACGAGACTAAGATGAAAGATCTGAGGGATAAACTGCTCACTGGCCTCAATGGCCAATTGATTCCTTTGGTACAATGAGAAAGCATAATGTTTACATGCATTTATAACTATTAGTAATTCTTATCCTCTTGCTCATGGGTTTATTGTCATTCATTACATATTGCACATTACCAGTGGAGGACTGTGTCTATTAGGCCTTCAGTCTTGGCCATAAATGTCCAAACTTGGTCATAAATGAGGAAAAATACACCTCTACCGTAATGCTAATTTCACCTAGCACCCCTATGGAATTATTATAGTATGTTAGCACTAAGCTAACAGTGAATTCACATAAATATTTTTTTAGCAGTTCTAGTTTAAATGCAGATGTAGGAAGCTTGTAAAGATACTTTCCATCTTTTATTTGAAGCTTGTAAGAGACATTGGCACATACTTTGCCTTGTATGTTGAACTTTTAGTAAAGTATCAGTAGTTTTCAGTAAAGAGCCCTGTTACTGCTGTTTTCCATTTCTAACAACTGACTGAAACGTACCAGGCTATCAGTTGCAGTCGGTTGCATATCTAGGGCTTTTACAAGGCCTAAAGTTATGTTTTTACTCATGATACTGATCTCACCCCTTGGAAATCAGAACCTGATGGACTGAATCAACTGTGAGTTCCTAATTACATAAGTGGTTTAACTGTTAGGCCTTCAGTTCAGCTCCTGAAGTCCATACCAATGGCAGAGCTGCTTGGCTGTATCTACCTAGGTACCACAGAGAAAAAATATCCTAATTGGATACATTTTTGTTGGGCTTTTTTCAAGAATTTGATCTTTTGAGTTCCAACCAAAGTCTAATAATGGAATAGGAGTATAAAAACAATACCTGTACAGTTTAAATGAAAAAAGTCAAACTAAAAATTGCTAATAAATATATTTTTTTAATTTCACAGAATAATTAGGCCTTCTGTGAAGACCTGTAAGGCACTAATTGCTGCGCACTGAAAAAAACACTATCACATTAGAATAAATACAAATAAATGCACAATAAATAAACAACAAAGCCAAATATTTTGTCTTTAAAATACTATATATCGCTGTTGTCGGAAGAAAACCTCCAAAATGGTAACTTTACAGGAGAAAGAAGAAACCTGATTTACTTTCAATCTAAGTCAATAGAACCAGATTTTTTTCCAAGTCTTTTTGGGTCGTTCCTCTTAGTTTGTTCATCATGAAATTTACATACAATGTAAAGGACAACAGGTATCTTTAAATTCAGTCAAAAACTGAAAATCAACAAAATAATGGAGATACAAAGTTTTCTTCTGACAGCAGCAATATGTTTATATATTGACTAATGTGTTGTTTAGAAGGACACAGTTAGGAGAACACAGATTTGGTTCCTATCATCTTGCTGCACTCTGGACATGGTTGGTTAGTGTAGTGGGTAACACCTCTGCCTTCTATGCTGTAGACTGGGGTTCAATCCCCACCTGGGTAAAACACCCTACATTACACCAATAAGAGTCCTTGGGCAAGACTCCTAACACCACCTTGGCCTACCTGTGTAAAATGACCAAACTGTAAGTCGCTCTGGATAAGAGCATCAGCCAAATGCCATAAATGGACATGGCATGAATTTGTTCAATTCCATCAGCAGAGCCTGATTACTTTTACTGATTAGATAAACTCATATTGCTAATATAAGTATTGGTAACTGTAAATACTGGAGGAGACCTTTGGAAAAGCTTAAGCTACCACATGCATATTAAGTCACAATGTATTGTTTATTAGCTTGTTGTGTTTAGTCTGTTGTTACTTTTTTTAAATAAATAAATGTTTGAGGCCCAGATAAATGCCCACATCATTTTCTTAGAGCTCCATTTTATTAGTTCCACTTACCCTACAGGTACACTAGATATAGATTATAGTCCATCTGTTTCTATGTATACCCTATTCATCAGTGGTCAGGATCACTATAGAGCAGGTATTATTTGGGTGGTGGATCATGTTTAACATTTTAGTGACTCATTTCAGGTAATTTTGGGTCACTCCTGTCCATCCATCATAAAATATGCAATAACTTATATATATATTATAAATAAATAATTAAACAGTAATTGTACATTAAAATGTGCAGACCTGTGTTCTCTGTAAAGGATGTGTTAAGTTATTTTCATTTAGAAAATCAATAACATGTGATTTGACCAAGGGTGCCAAAATGTTTGCATACAACTGTAAAGATACTTTTCTTGAACAAATAAATGTTTGCTGCCCAAATAAATGCCCATATCTTTTTCTTAGATGTTCAAGACTTTTACACAGCAGTGTATATATACTGTACATATCACTGTGTAATGCAAAACGTGATTATGCATATTATAGCACATTGCTCTATCATACACAATTTGGTGTGAAATCAGCTTAAACAAAGTGTAAAATAGTGTAACTTCTGCCATTTGTACATACTTGTGGTTATACATAAGTTATATGTGCATAAATTTTATTTAGTGCTTCGGTTTTTTACATATCTTGAAGTTTTTGAAGCATTTATTCCAGCATGAGTGATAAGTTCCTCTACAACTTGCTGTAATTTCACCACAGTTGTAGGAAGCTGTAAAGTGGAGTTCTAAATACGTCGGCCTGTGCTCTGAGCTTACATAATCTTATTTAACTCCATGTTAACTCCAACTTCGATGTGCTTCATTCTTTGCGCGACGGTTGCAAAGCTTTGGTGGGGCAGACAGCGGCTCTCACTCTCTCTGAAGCCGTTGTGGAGCTAACTGCCAGTGGTTTGAGTCGTTAGCTCCTGACACCCACGTCCGTTATGACTGTGCTGAAGGCAACCACAACATCTTGCACAGTGGTTGTGGATGTGCAGTGGGTGGAAGTAGGCATGAGGAAGAGAAGCACTCTAGGTTTGGCTTATCACCAATCACCACCACCACAAGATAGGAGTTAGAACCCCTCCACACCAACCGGTTATCTGTGTTACTGGAAATCAAGTTACAGTTTGGAGTTATAAATATTGTTGTAGAATGTGTGTGTGTGCGTGTGTGTTTGTTTTCATACATTTTCAGGACAAAAATATTCTGATTATGTAGAAAACCCATTTTGTCAGATGAGAAAACAGTTTTTACAAAGTTTTTGGGAACATGTAATTACATCTAGGTACATTTAATGAGCACATTATTAGGTATACCTACCTTGTATCTACACTACTGTCCACTTTATTAGCTCCACTTACCATATAGGTACACTAGGCGTAGACTGTAGTCCATCTGTTTCTACGTATACTTTGTTATTCAAACTTTACCCTGTTCGTTAGTGGTCAGGACCCCCACAGTACTACCACAGAGCAGGTATTATTTGGGTGGCGGATCATTTTCAACATTTTAGTGACACTGACATGGTGGTGGCATATATGTGTGTGTTGTGCTGGTACAAGTGGATCAGACACAGCAGTGCTGCTGGAGTTTTTACAGTACTGTGCAAAAGTCTTAGATACTGGAGAAAATTAGAATGAAAAGCAGTGGGCCGTCACGTTTATTTGTTCAGAAAAACACTATAAACACAAATAACATTAATACAACAAATAGTGATTTTATGTACTCTCGTGCAAGAAAATGGGCCAAGCCCATTATTTAATGATTACTGACAGTAACAACATTATATATTGGCCTTGTCCAAACTTAAACCCTATAGAGAAGATTTGGTTTCACATTAAACACAAACTAGTCTGACCATGTTATGCAGCTTTTTTGACTCTCTGATGAAGGCTTGTTGCTGAAAATCACTGAAGTTTTGAAAGACTTATATGACCATGCAATGACAATAAAAGTTGTTTTCCATTGTTTTTTAGCTTTACAATGTTAAAATTAAAATTGTTTTATATTACAGTTTTTTCATTAGCATTACATGTGCTAATTACGTAAATGTACTTACATGCATATAAGTATTATTATTATTCTTCTTCTTCTTATTATTATTATTATATAAGGTGTTATTAATACATATGATTGCAAATCTTGGGTCACTCCTGTCCATCCATCATAAAATACATAATAACTTTTTAACTTTTGGTCACATTTTTAGTTATTTTTCCCCCAAAACATCAGCAATTAAACAATAATTGTACATAACTGTTAACTTATTTTCATTTAGAAAATCAATAATACATGTCATTTGACCAAGGGTGCCAAAAGTTTTACGTGTGTTTGTATGCACACATGCCGCTGCACTATCTCTGTTTACATGTTTATATATGGAAAAGAAAAGCAAAATATTTAATATTGATTTTTCAGATCAATAGAATATCCTTCTAATAACCTTATCTACCTTAACACATAAACACTTCTGCTGAGCACCTGAAGGCCATTTACTCTGCATCATATTCCAATACTTATATCAAATACCCAGCCCACAGCAAAATAAGCCATCAATACCAAACAGTGGTGCGAATGTTGTCTGTGAGAGGTGTGCTTGTCCATGTGTGTGTTTGTTTGGTCTGGTAGGAGTGTGTGTTTGCTTGTTCTTTTAGCCCATAGGCCCACTAGACCTTCTCCCCCTCAATTATGTCACCTGGTGCTGCTGGACCCCCAGAAAGACTTGCTGACAGACGACACGTGTGGCTGCTGCCAGTCTGGTTGACATTTAACAGGCCCCATCTTGTCCCATTACTGCCATAATGCTTATACATGGGTCTACCCAAGCAAGCAGCCAGGTCTTTTAGAGCTCTATAGTCAGAAGTTAGTTTGGGGCATTACCTGACAGGTTTGAGTTATGGGCTGCTGCTGTAGGCCTGAGGGGGTTGCATTAATATATGAAGGCAAAAGGAGTCGGGTTGAATTTAGACTCTGATGCCTATGAAGACTATGAGCACATTTGTTGCCCTTGGCCTCCAATATGTGGACAAGAGACAGCACAGGAAGGAGTGAGAGAGGCTCTGATAGATGGAGGTGAAACAGGAGATTTCAGTTGTTTTTTCTTATGGCTCTATACATCTAGCATCTCTTCAGAGACTAGGGAGTGGCTATATTCGCTACCTACCCCATCCCTCCCACTGTTTTCTCATCCTGAGTTCGTGTGTTGACTTAGCAGGCTGAAAGAATCGGTGCCAAGCACTGGGCCCGGCAGCAGGGACTCTGAAAGAAAATACATATTAGAGGAGATATTGGAAGGCAAACATGAGGTCATCTCCGTGGAGGGAAGCTGAAACCTCTGAGCTACTGCTGTTTGTTTTTCCAATAGTGAGCCCAGGTGTCCATACAGTACATTACTTACATACAGCAGACCCACCACATGAATTTTGACCAGAAAACTATTTTGATAAGTGGTCCAGTAAACACAACAGTATTTACTGTATTCACTGTAGTAGTTAGTATTATTATTAACATAGTTATAATTGATTAAAAATCGGTTAACCTACTTATAGCACCTGCTCCTAAACGCAGCACTGCACTGCAGTAATGCTTATCCTGCTAGCTAGCTGATAACTTTGGCTAGCAATCTAAACATGACTAGAAAGATATGTGTTTTATTCCATTATATTTTACATATATTTGGCTATTTAAGAGGATATGGAACCTGGATTTTGACAAATAATACAGACAAATTATGTACAAATGCAAAGAACAGAATTATTGCCTGCACTGGAACTAGCTAGCTAACATAACAACATAGCACTGAGTTTGCAGTTTATATTCAAAAGTTCCACTAAAATCAACTCTGAATGTTGAGTATATTAGAATTAGGACATGGTTGATGCAAAGCGCAAAAACATATTTCACTGATTTACCAAAAGAAAAGTATTTCTTGTAGTCTATTCCTGCATCTAACTCTGATTCTTATATTCAGAAATATAGCATTGCTTAATTTTTGGCCTAATTAGCAATCCCAACTTGGTGGGAGGTGAAGGAGAAGAGATAGGATGATGCAAGTGCAGGCTTGGTGTTCTATTTTTGACCATGATGAACCTTAACCTTAAACAAAAGAAAAAGTCAAACAAGAAAATACTGGAAAATCTATTCAATCAAGAACTAGGCAGAACTGAACGGTGTATAAAAAAAATAAAAAAATAATGACACAAAACCAGAGACTGAGAACAAACTCTGCCAAGCAAGAAACAAAACAAGCACAAAAGGAAAACATAAACTGGGGAAAACAAATGAAAAAAACCTGGGAACAATTACGGCCTGGAGCTACAGACAAGACACGGGTGATGGGTATGACAAAAGGGCGGAGCAAGAGAGGAGCAAGAAGACCAGAACAAGAGCACATGGCCAGAGGCACGAGAGAAGGTAAACATGAAGGGAAAAGTTACAAACACAAAGGCAAAGATGGGCTTGTTACAGCAACAAGATAGACAGCTAATATCAGTGATATACTAAAGTCTAATTTAATATTAGAAAAGTGGATTTTTTTTTTTCTGCTGACAGCGTGAGCAGCCATGCTGATATGACATCATGTGCTGAACATATTCCTGAATTTTCAAATAAGAAGCCCTAATTAGGGAGGTTTTCCTTTAGTTTTTCTTCTAGTTACAGGTCAGAAATGACCAAATTATTAGGATTACTCAATAAACAAGCATTATACTGCTTTTACTGATTGGTGTAAACTAGCTAATGAGTTAGACATATATCTTAGATACTAGCTTATTCGTCAGAAATGTAATATAACAGTGGGAGAAAGAAAAGGCACAACGATTATCCATCTATGAACAATGACTTCTATTACTTACACCAACAAACCTCCCTCATGGTAGTTTTAGCTTATGTTATAGGCTGGCAATGGAGCTGGGCCAGTCAATGTTTTGGTTAGTTCAGAAAGGCTCTTATATTTAGCATTTTGGCCCTAAAAACAATATTATGCAATGTGTATCCCAATTAATTCCTTACTAATCTTCAGTGCCTGTGAAGTGCAAAGCTGAATGCAAATCCTCAGCGCTGGCTAGTCTTTGAAAAGAGCAAAGGCAGTTAGAACATCCTAGACTTTTGTGTGAGCTTTTTTTTGTTATGCTCATGTAAACAAATACATCGTCCTTGCTTCTTCTCTTTGTACTATAAAGAGAACACAAGCCGGCGTGGGTTTTTGTTGTGATTAGGTTTCACTTCTGATGCTTTTCTGGAGTAATATATTCCAAAGATTAGCATCTAAGGGGACTGTGGAGCCGGGGATCCATCGGGAACAGAGATGAGTGCTTGGGAAAACAGAGCAAGGACAATAGAATAGAGTGTAATTGGCCCTTTGGAATGGGAGATTGGAAACGCTAGCTGTTTATGAGTTGAGAAAGGATTCAGAGCAGTTGGAGGCAACACGTAGGAGGAAAGGGCTGAAAGCACGAACGAAGCAGCGAGTGAGGCTCACTTTATCAGGCCGACACAGTCAGCAGCGTCTCATCGCTGAGCTCACTGTACAGAACAGATATGCCTCTCGCGTGCTGCTACACTTACACAAACACTGCAGCGCACCGAGGGGCTTTATCACACCAGAATATCAAGGACTCAACATACTGTCTCCCACAAAGGTGTACTGAAGGACATCAGGTTGTGGCTTTCTCTGTAATCATGTCCAGATTGTTCTTTGTTATGGTTTCCAACTGTCATAGATTGCCCTTGAGTCTCAAGAAATTCAGCAAGGCCTCCTTAATAATAAAAACTCAACCGAGAATTGTTTGTGGTTTATTTTGATTAGCAGTACATGATGGCAATCAAGCCCCCCAACCCCCACCCTCTCAAAAAAAACAAAAACAAAGCAAATACAGTCTCCCAGATTGCTGTCAGTTGGAGTTGGCAATGCTTTGCTCCACACTGCAAGAGCATCATTATGAAGCATCATTTCCAGTTTGTTAGACTCAGACAGTGACAGTATTTAACAGCGTAATCTGGGAGCAGCCTTCTCAAATTAAGAGTGCTCATTATTATGTCATTAAAGTCATGATAAATAACAGTGGAATCAGTGGCGAACAGTAACAAAGTAAATGTTATACAATATGTTACTGTACTTAAGTAGTTTTTTTTTTTTTCCTGTATCTGTACTTCACTGAAGTTTTTCCATTTTGGGTGACTTTTTACTTTCACTCCACTACATTTCAAAGTCAAATATCTTACTTTATACTCCACTACATTATGCGACATCTGCCGTTCCTTTTGGTTTATGTGTGCATAAAAACGTAATGTCAAAACGAAAGAAGTGCAAAGCAAGAACACCAAACAGGGCACAGCATGCACTTTGTTTTCACCTTGTTTTGACCTGTTCACCCTATCAACATTTTGATTGGCTATTTCATAAAACTTGTTTGCTGAAGGTGAGACACTTGCAGGCCTTGCGGCTGAGTTTCAAGTGAGTTGCAGGAGGCTTTATATTGTGCAACTCAAATGGAATGTAGTTTCATGTAGGTTTCATACATCTAAATTTGCATGAAGGTTTCACCAAGTAAAACCAGCCTAAGAGAACGGTATTAATTACGTGCAATGCTGTTTAAACTGGATATTTACTCTACAGATTATTCATGTCTCTGTCTTTGTACGTGTGCTACCTGGACAGATGACTACACAACACTGATTGCGAATGTGTCTAGTGTGGCACAAGCTTGGAAAATATCGCACTCTTTTCCAGCAATATGTCAAAGCAAAGACGTTATTATGAAAGTGATGATTCTCATGCTGAAAAAGAGAGAAAGACCAGACTCTGGATTCAGAAACATTTGTGTAAGATTTATGTTTTATTCAGAGTCATTTTATTTCAAGGCAGCCATTTTTAACTGTTTTTACTGGCTTTTTTAAGGGCATCAGCCTTTCATCATTGTAATCAAGTCTATATTTCTGTGTCTTGTTCAAAGGCAGGAGTAGTTACAGGCCTTTTATATGATGTTTACAGTTACAGGCTGCTTACTTCGCAGAACTAATCTGCCCCAGTGGATGCATGAGCATATAGAAGTGCTGCTTACTGTGTACTGTCTGAGCCAGTGTGCAGAATACAGTTCCATTGCCATGGCAACACTTATTTTTGTTTCATCAGAGTAACAATAAAAAGCCACTGGATTGTGAAGTGTATTGCAGTGCATGTTTCCTTGCAGTTTTGTAAAATACATTTTACCTCATACTTCAGTGATTGTGATTTGTGGTAAAATGGTTATCGTAGAGAAACGTAATGACTCCGATTTCTTTACAGTGGTGGTGATTTCTTTACACAGGTCACAATATCTACAACACAATTTTATTTATCATTCAAAATGACCAGTGAACCTACACATGTCTTCTGAGTGTAACGTTGTTGTAGATAAAATAGCAGTAATTTAAAAAAAATAAAATAAAAATGTAAAAAAAAAAGTTTTCTTTGGGAATTATGAAACTATTTTACCTCACAGTTGCCTTCATATACCCCTCCACCAATGGATTTGAAAAAATACATGTTTATACCTAAAGCCTATTGCAAAACTCAAACATACTACAGGCCTTGCCATTGAAGGGTTAAACACAACTTCCCTGAAAAGAACCGAATATTAATTGTAATCCTTAGTCACAATGATTTTCAACACATTTGCTTTCCCTTTTGTTCTGTTCCCAAACAGCTTGTTTACTGGTAAACAAACAGACAAGCAGACTGCCCACTGCCCCCGAACTAAAGCAAAATTTGGTGCCTTGCCCAGTTTATTGTTGGGGCTACTTTCAGGAAGCAGGATGTGACCATTTGACCATCCATTCCATCCTGCTCTGTCTGGACAACAGGAAGTGAATGTGCCAACAGCAGATGATCAATGCAGAGGGAGACACACAAACACCTCCTCTAGAATAACATTCTAATAAGTGCTGAAGGGAACAGTGAGCTGTGAGGAGCAGCAAAACACTTCCTGTGGACACTCTTTCTGAATGCTTTGTACTTTTTTTTTGCTCTCCTTGTGGCAAGATACAAAAAGAAAACTTAGAATACCAAAACCTTGTTTCCACTAAACATTATCATCTTTACAGGAGAAGGAAAACACATTTATGCTGCAATGCATGTTAACCCCTTGAAATTGGTATAGTGGTGTAGTTGGTATGGTGTAGTGGGTAACATTTGTGCCTTTTATGCTGTAGACTGGTCTTCAGTCCCCATCTGGACAAGCACCCTACAGTATACCAATAAGAGTCCTTGGGCAAGACTCCTAACAGTGCCTTCACCTATATGTGTAAAAAAATGAACTTATTGTAAATCACTCTGGATAAGACTGCCTGCCAAATGGGCTTATTACATAATATGACTTATTAACTACAGGAACCAAACTGGCTAGAATACAGAAGTGTGTAAAATAACTTTGTTTCTGCCAGAGGGCCCTTACCAATTAAGTGGTTAATGTAACAAAATTTAAATTTAAAAATTGTAACAAAAAAGTAATTTTATGCTTTTTTTTGGTCCATTCATCATGAAATGTTCATTCAATGTATAGAGCAGGTGGCCTTTTTAAGTGATATAAAAAACAGCAGAAACTGGAGCTGCTACACTGGTATCAAGGTTCTGTGCAGGTACATTTTTTATTCATCAATATACAAAAAGTGTAAATGTCCTCTCAAATGTCCAACAGTGGCTTTAAGGTCCAATTGTGCACCTTAAATATGTTTTTCCAGGTGAAAAGTACATGTTTGTACCTTTTCCTAACCTAATGTTTTAAAACAGAATAATAAAAAGCCTGGAGGCGAGGCAGGGTGTGTGGAGTCAGTACAACTTTGAAAATCATTTCAGTGGATTTTGGTACAGTTATGTGCCCTGACTAAAGGTACTGAGATGTACCACCCCAGTGACCGTCTTGTACCATCTATTATATGGTTTGGCAATTTGCTAAGTGAAATTATGTTAACACATCCTCTAAGACACTTAAATAGTGCAGGTCTTAGTGACATGTTGTATTTAGATACTGAGTTTGACTGTCTTCTCTGTAAAGATGTTTTCACTTATTTTCACTTAGAAAATTAACAATGTTTTCAATCAATGTGCAATTTGACTGGGGCACCCTTTTGCCTAGCAACTCAACAAAGAGTTCATTAAATGTTAGATAGGGAGTCATGCAGCATATGGCTGAAAATAATTGCCTTAAATCCGTCACATAATGCACTATGTGGGTGTAGAAGCTATTATTTCATCACCTGCATGGTGGACTACACAGTGCACTACACATCTGGGATTCAGTGCAGTATAATACTTTGTGGGGACATTAAAGGGGAAATCAGCATAATGAAATTGTTCAGTTGCACATAAAATAATTCAGAGTGGTTTTACATGAAATGTGCCATTCTAGAGAAAGCTATAGTCTGAGATTTCTCTATAGTGGTCCTGATAGGAACCAGACTTCTGAAGAGTTCAACGCCTCTAAAAGCCCCCCTATAAGATAAAATGATTACTGAAACGTTCACCTGATGCCTGAAATAAATACAATTATGGCTATAAAGTTATGAGTAAATCTGAAATTCTTTTAAATCCATGGCAGAATACTCATACATGGCATTGTAAGGCAAAATAATACCCAAAGAAAACCCATTCAGATTTACCAATATTATACCATTTCCACCATTACATATAATACTCAAAAGACATGTGTATATTCACTGGTGGTTTGGGATAGTAAGTAAAATGACTATATTTGGGTTGTAAACATCGCAACTCCTGGTTCCTATCACCACAACTGTGAAGAAATCTGAGTCAGCACATTTCTCTGCAATAAACCACTTGAAATCAAACCAACCATGAAACTGTTTACATCTCAACTGTTCTATTCATTAACTATTCATGTTAAAACACCAGTGCAATTCCTCTTTAAGCTGATCTTCATGGAGAAAAGCTTTTTTTTCTTACACAGAATGTCTTGAAGTGGCCAAAAGGTTCTTTAAGGTTAAGGTTAGGAATTGGTTTAGGTGTAGGCACAGCAGCATTTAGCTGCAGTAATCCATATGACACGTCACCCCCCCAACACCCCACCACTTGGAGAGCATTTGCTTCATGCCATAAAAACGCATTTCAGGCACTGAGGCTACAGTTTGGGCTTTTGCATCTCCAAACTGCACTGCGCTATTTAATGGCTGTTAGTTTAGTTCACTTTTAGCTTCGAGGACTTTTGGTTAATGATATTTCTTTGCTTAATGATACCTCTTTGCTTAATGGTCCTCCTCAGCGCAGCACTCACAAACATGACCCAACTCAATGCCATGAGCACCTCTTCATATAAACAAGACAGAGAAGTTTTTAAAAAGGAAAGAAAAAAACATTTATTGAGCTGCAGAACACTGTCTCTTTGTGTTTTGATGAACATGGCAGTCCTGGAAATGAGTTCGATGTTGTCATCGTTATTGCCTGTAGTCTAATGCATTCCAGCCCAGTAACTGTGTCCAGTGGCAGAACTGTGTCCACAGAATGGCCTAAACTTTGAGCCCCCTCCCTTACCTAAAGGGAGTTGATCAGTGAAGACATATTTGGTGCCTGAAGTTTGCTTCTTTATTTGTGTATTGGAGCTATGAGGCTAATGTGGCTAACATGTAATGGAAGCCTAAAGCCAATGGCCAACAGTGGCTACTAGAACAAGGCCGTCAGTTTGGCCTATAAATGTCAAAGCTTGGTTAAAAAAAAACAAAAAAAACTTGTTGTTTCACACAAATAATTAAAGGTTTTTGTTTTGTTTTGTTGTTTCCAGAATGTTCTTCCTAAATGTAGGACAATGTTCTTTAAAAACATCATCTTGTAACATAAACTGTGGCCCTGACAAAGTCCTTAAAAATCTTGTAAATGCTGGAGTTGACAACTTATGTCTTAGCTAACACTTAACTATATAGGAACATTATTTGAAGTGCTAAACATTCTTAAAGCATTCCTGAACATCACATCAAAAGGTTTTCATTTAAACTTCATTAGAACTTGAGGTAATGTTACAGTTGTTGGAATGTTTCCTACTAGCCTGGAAGCAAAATCCACATCTCAGTGGACATTGTTTCCCAAGATGCTCTTAAGTAAACTCAATATTTTACAGTTAATGAGGTATGATAAGGCTAATTTCTGCTGTCACCACTATGGGATTCTAGTAGTATGTTAGCACTAAGCTAACAGCAGTTAGCTGAGCACAAACATTTGAAGCATGAAAAAGATTTTTTTCTGTTTTTTCAGATTTTCACAGTTTTACAGTGACTCAATAAAGAGTCTTGATGCAGAGCAGCCACTGGTTTCCATGTCTAGCAACTAAATGAAACCTGGTTAGACTAGGGCTAATCAGTGACATCTAGAATGTTTTGCTTACATAATTGTTCTCACTCAAAATCAAAACAATTGATTGATTTTACTGTCAGTTCCTAATTATGTTGTTAGGACCAAACCAATGGGCAATGTACACACCACAGTGGAATAAATCATCATTGGGCAATTTTCTAAATTTGTTTCCAGTTAAAACTTAAACTTCTAGGGTCCACAAACATGGCCACACATCAAATCCTGAACCCGTCACTCTTTCCATTCAATTTATCACAAGATCATACGTGACTCACATCTGGAGTTATGAGGCTGTGACGAGGGGATGAGATCTAGGTCATCTGCCTCTCACCATGTGTAACTGGTGGATTTGTGTGCCCATCTACATTCTGTGTGAAAATAACCAATAAACACTCAAGAACTTGCTATGGACTGACCCATCACATTGGAAACACTTCATTCTTCATTCAAATGGTGTGCCAAGTGTTTACAGGAGCTGAAGTTACCATGATGGAAGGTAGTGAAGATAATGGAGCATTTTAGAGTGAAACATATGGGTATCATGTTATTTGCGAGTGCCTTTACAGGTGAATTTAAAAAGACATGTAAAAACTGAGAAAATGCCCTCGGACCCCAGAGGCTTAACACTGAAACAAAAGTAATACTGCAGGTCTTACAAGTTTATATATAACAAGTAATGTGATTGTATTAATTAAAATTGAGTGAAAATTGCAGACATTACTGTTTTTCACAGAAGGCCTTGTCACTGCCTACAGCCTACCAATTAGCATCAAAGTGCATGCCTGAGCCATTCATTACACACTGAGTTAATCTGAAATACACTTTTTACATGCTTTCTATCACTGTGTGACATACTGTTATCTGTAAACAAAAGTATGGAAAAACATTGGGGGGGGGGGGGGGGGTGCAGGCTTCATGGCTGCTGCCACTGTTTTGAGTTCTTTTGTCCATTTTCATGATGCTGCCTTCCCAGCTGGCAAGAATGGAATTCCATAACAGACTCTGTGTGGGTCAAAGAAAGTGGGAGAAAAGGGTGGGGAAGAGAAAGAGATGGGGGGTTTCCAGGATTTTTATAGTAAGGCTGCACACCCTCCCCCTCTCCCCAGTGTTCATTTCAGGATTTTGTGGATCAGTGGGCTAAGGCCTGAAGAGAGAAAGAGAAGATAATGTTCTGAGAGAAAGGGAGGGGGCGTTATTGTGTGGAATTTGCACAGCTTTACTAAATCCACGTCTCAGTGGTCAGTGTGGCCATCCTTCACTGGCCAGAGTTCACTCCCATAGCAACCTCTGTGACACATGTTACCGTGTCCAAACTTCTTAAGCAGAAATCACACTAGCTGGACACCTGTTCCTTAGAGTGACCGCCTTTACGGGTAGAAGTTCTAGTCTTCCTGTGGCCTCAAATGGATTTCGGTGTGCCCACAAGACACCTTGCAAAATAAGTATGAGAGGGATTCAGTTACAGGAATTAGAAAGACAAATTGGCTACATGAGTAAATCTTTACTGTACTCTTATGCAAATAAGCTTGCAAATATGCTAATGTGAATACTGACCTACTGCTTGCATCATGGCAAATTAATATAGAAATGGATACTTGCTCATCAGGAAATGATGAAGCGTATACAGCACTGAACGCAAGTCAGAGACCACCCTTTATTTATTTAATTTCCAGTCAAAAGTCATAAGTACAAGTTCAGTATTCAAGTTAGTCAGTATTTTTGCTTGCTTTCCATTTTTCAGAGAAATCTGCCGGGATATTTTTCAGACCTCCAAAGCTCAGTCTCTGAATTTGGCTGCATTTTTCACTTCTCACATTCCAAGTCATTGCAAACACAGTCAGTGTTGTTGAGTTCCGGACTCAACAACACTGAGGTGGCCAGTCCATTGTTCTGAGAACACCAGAAGCCTTTTTGTTTGATTAACAGGTTTTCTTCTTTTGTCTGTTTCATTCTCTTGACATTGTTTTGCTTTTTTTTTATTACAATTTTATCTACTTTTCCCAAACATGTTTCCAGAAAAATAAACATCTTATGCATTGATGATAAATAATGTTATACACGAATTACTGCTATCATGGTAAAAGTTCAGTATTAGCACTATAACATAGCCTATATATTTTTTTCACATTTAATATAGTCCCATAAACTATTTTAGTCTTGAAAGCGGTTTACCCTGTATTTTTAATGTTAATGTTGAAGGTATGTATATATATATATAGTAACCATGATGCAAGAATTACTTAAGTAAGTTGATAAAGTTACAGTATGCTTATTTGCATACCAGTATTGTAATTTGCTACCATTATATAACTTTAAAAAGTATCACAGTAACTCTGAATGAGTTATTATGTCTCTTTAATAATGCTAATGATTGTCCATCATTTCTTCATTTTCATATGTAAAAAGTTAAAACAAAGGTTAAATAGTGTGTTGTAAAGTTAAATGTGTGACTGTTTTCAATTTCACTGTTTTTGGATTGTCCTCCATTGGATTGTCCTGCTTTATGAACTAACAAATTGGTAAAAGTCATTACACTTCTATTTTGTCACCATAATAAATTCTGAAACATTTTAGAAATGCCATTGTTTATGGTTTTCCTATGGAAAGTAGAAATGACAGGAGAGCACAAGTGCCAATTTGATCACCAGAAATGAAAAGTAAAGTAATGTTAAGTGTTACATCTTATTTTTATAAAGCATCATTAACAAATGTGATACAAATTCAGAAGTTCTGAAATACAATGCAAACGTTTGGCAATTGTTTGCTATATTATTTGTGTTTTGTTATTTTACATACCATCGCACATTTACCTTAAACTGTGTTGGGTTGTTAAACAATCACAGTCAACTTGCTTACCTCACTCTGACAAAATGTGATATACTGTTACTGTTAAGATAAAAGTATGTTTCATAGCTAATCAGCTACCTTGAAGCCTGATTTGCTTATCGAGTACACACGGTCTATAAAAAGGACAGTATGATATTCCATTACCTGTAAAAATAATCAAAAGTTGAGGGCAGAAGTTCAGCATGACTTCAACATGACTGCAACTACTAGTTGTATCTATGCAACCTACTTTTGTTCATGCTTATAAATGTGTATGGAACTAACTGCGAGATTATTGCTTCACATTTTATTACTATGAAAAACAGTCAAATTTGGCTTGTCACAATAATTATGTGATCACCTGATCATAATAATTTTAGCCATTTTATTATTTATTTATTTATTTATGATTATGTATTTCCCACAGTTGTTTATATACAGTTGTATGTTTATATTGCGAAAGACAGAATGTGAACTGGATTCATTTTCATTTGTTGGGTTGAGGCAAATTCATATGTTTTTAATATTTTGTATGCAAAAGCATAACTTAAACACAATGAAGTTTGATATATTATGAACTGGTCACCAAAAGTCATTATACTCAATATTTCACACACTCTGGGAAAGAGGCTTTTAAATAGTAAAGAAAATGCTGTTGTTATTAACAGTAATTTTTATTTAGTTATCTGCCTCTATATTTGATCATCAGTTTTCAACAAGAAACATTCAGCATATTTAATTTTATAAACTTCATTTATTCATTCATTTTAAAACCTCTGTGTCATTCTAGACACTTCATGTTTTTCGGCTTCCCACAAAGTATTTAAAACCTGTTATGTTGCACGGAGTCATTTTATAGGCTACTCACAAAGAAGAGGTATAAAAGTGTTGCGGGGCAGTACGCCTCTTTTCACTGGGGTGGTCTCAGTACCTGCAGTTAGAGACCATAATTATACCATAACAAGTTGTGTTGACCCCACACACCCTCTCTCATCTTTCATCTCTTTATTTTATTACTCTGTTTAAAAACATTAGAATATGAAAAGGTACAAATATGCGTTTTTCACCTGAAAAATACTAATGTACACATTTGGACCATAAAACCACTGCTGTACCTTGAAAGGTACATTTGGTTACATGAAAATGGTGATCCCAAACTTTTGAATGGCAGTGTAAATTGCACATTAGTTATCCAGCTGGATTAGCACGTCCAAGACTTCGACAACCTTTTGCCTAAAAGTGAGAACTGTCATTACCATGACTTGTAATTACCAACATACTGTTGGCTGTGATGGTAACATAGTGGAAGCAATGACAACTTATTATTTGATCAACATGTTTATAACTTTAACAGCAAAATGTATTATTTTTTTACATTTGTTTATTTTACATGTTTGGCCATCGCTTTAAGTGAAGTAAAATCTGTACTGTCAGAAAAAGTATCTATACTTTGTTAACCAAAACACAAAAGGTACAGCAGTGCTGTCATGGCTTCAATGAGCTGTAAGGAACACTATATATTCAGCTTAAAAATAGAACGGAATATGGTAAAAATAAAGTTCCTCGACCGACGCACCCTTAAGGCTACCAAGGCCGGTACCCCAGTAACACTAATCGGAGGATCATCTATCAAAATAACTCCAAAAATATTAACGCTTTTACAAACCTAATCTTTGTAATCTTCTATCTAAAACCTTCACTACTGGCCGATCCACCCTGGGCTCACCAGTTGCCACCTCACTTTCAACCTGCCACTGTTCTGACCAGCCAGACATCGCTTATCACAACATTAGTCTAAGGCCTTTGCCAGCACTGCTAAAACACACACTTTAGAAGAGTTAGAAAGGATGCGAGAGCCACAGCCTCCTCCTCCAGGCTACTGTCCTACTGCAGCATAACAAGAGCGGGCGTTATCCATGCAAACACCTAGACATTCACAACCATTCATGCCACTTCACACATGCAGATGTGCTAATTGTATTTGAATAGGTGTGAATGGTCGCCTACAGGGAGAACCCAGGAAGTGTGCACTAAAGCAGAGTCATCAGGAACAGCATACAGAACCACATACATGCATACACAAGACATTATTTGCATCACAACAGCCCTGCAACTGAGGGGTAAGATGTGCTCTATTTAGATGCAATGTCTTTTCCAGCAATGTCTTGTCCAAGAACTGAGATAGAAGAATGTTTCTGCTCTGAGTACACAGCAAAGTGGTGATGCATCTACTTCAATATGGATTTGCTGATGGGAATAAATGGAAGACAGAAAATGACTGATAGTGGACGATCTATGTTCCAGTGTTTTACATTCCTCCGGTGCTCCTTCAATGCATCAATCCATCCGCTTAAATGAATTTAGAATTTACAACCATTTGTCACTGTGTTAGACCTCTTAGATGAAATTAGACCTCTGCATTTAACCCATCTGTGCAGTGAAACACCCACATATATGCACACTAGTGAACACACATATTAGGGGGCATTGAGCAGCCCTATCCACGGCATCTGGGGAGCAATTGGGGGTTGGGTGACTTGCTCAAGGGGATCGAACCGATAACGTTCTGGTCACAGGGTTGGTTCCCTAACCTCAAGCCAACAACTGCCCAATGAACAGGGCTGAGTTTCCCAAAAGCATCTTAACACAAAGATGATTCATAAATGCACTGTACGCTTTCTCTACCAGATAATATAATCTTAAAGTAGCACTTTATTCGGATTGTCCACTGTAGATGGTTTGCAAACGCTAAGTAGATATTTAAGTAGCATTCAACTAAATATCCATTAAATGTGACTAAACTTTAAAGTGAGTATCATTTGGATGGTCCACAGTAGATGCTTTGCAAATGCTCAGTCTGTTTATAAGTAACATTGTTACTTGTTACATTGTTCAGCTAAATATCCAGTAAATACAATGGAACTCCAGTGTAAAAGAGTTTATTAAATCTAAGCCTAACCCCAAACCTAACCCTAACATTAACCTCAAAGCAAAAACCTACACATACTCCTAACTCGAAACCTAACCATAATGTTGTAGACAATCAACTGATTATCACCAGAAAGGTTGTTCATGATGTAAGGATCTGTAGAGCATCTACAGGGGACCATCCATATAAAGTGTGACCAATCTTAATATTAAGATGCTTTTGACAAACTAGGCAGAGTTTGGTTAAACAAGCAAACAAACAAATAAATAAATAAAGAGCAGGTTTCCCCCCTTGGCACCAAAGTATTCAATCAGCCGAGACATGTTTGGTGTTTGCTTCTTAAGTTTTGCTCTGAAGCTATAAGACTAATGTAGCTACCAAGTAATGAGGGCTTATGTTTAATTAGCACTGTGCAAACTGCCAGCATACATAATCACAGATTTGCCTCAAACCTTGTTGGGTTGTTAAGCAAACTCAAATAGACTTGCTTGTGTGGGTTTTGACACTCTACGAAATACTGTTACCTGTATAAATGGAAAAAAAAGCATGTCTCGTCGCTAAAAATAATAGCAACATATGCACAACATATACAGAAATGGACATACAGTATGTCATTCGATCATCTATATGACCACAAGGAAAATCCACACTTTCTGATAAAAAGGGTACTGTTAATGTGCAGGTAAACACCTTTGGTTCACCATGGTACACACAATGTAAAGGTACCCTTAAAAGGTATAATATGGTTGTTAAGGCCTACTTGTGCACATTAAATGAGATATGAATGTACATTGTACTCATTCTCATCATGACTGCTACTACTGCTTTGCAGCTATGCAATATACTTTATTATTTTTTATAGATACTAGCACTGCAAAAATGGTCTCTTGTCAAGTGAAATGAACTTATATCTAGTTGACATCTAATATTATCTAATATTTCCCATTTAGAGATGGCTGTACACTTACTATAAGATTATCTAGCACATTTCCAGAGACAACTGGGGGCAGTCGTGGGCTGGAGGTTAGGGATCTGGCCCTGTGACCGGAAGGTTGTCGGTTCGATCCCCAGGGCCGACAGTCCATGACTGAGGTGTCCTTGAGCAAGACGCCTAACCCCTAACTGCTCTCCGGGCGCCGTGGATAGGGCTGCCCACCGCTCCGGGCAAGTGTGCTCACTGCCCCCTAGTGTGTGTGTTCACTGGTGTGTATGTGGTGTTTCACTTCACAGATGGGTTAAATGCGGAGGTGGAATTTCCCCGGTTGTGGGATCAAAAAAGTATCACTTACTTATATTTAACTATCATTTTTATTAAGTAAAATGATCTCACTATACTAACAGATAACTTTGCTGGTTTCAAGCACAGTTCTCAAAGTAAGCAAAATTATCTGCCAATATAGTGAGACAATTGTACTTGATAACATTACTTAAAACACGTTTAAAAATGTCTAAAAATAAGTTAAATAATCTTAAATTAATCTTATAACAATCTCAACAGGAGAAATAATAGATTTTGTGACTATTTTAAAGATAATGTTACAGTTCGTGTCATACCAACTAGGAAAATACCACTTTACAATTCATTAGATTATAATTAAATTCAGAAAGAAAATAATAAATCAAAACTAAAAGCTGGTCCCAACTGATTGAAATTATTTTCCACAGTTGTTAACTTCACAATCTATGTTTATGTTGCAAAAACAAAATTAACTGGATGCATTTTTGTAGTTAATCCATGTAAAATGTGTTTTTAAAACAACAAAACCTCTGATTTGTTGCTGTAACATTTTGCAGCCGTGGGTAATGTTTGTTTATTTGAGCTTGGGCTGTTATCATTTGGAAGCTACTCAAATCAACAGCTATGTAGCAAAGTAAGATAGCTAATCAGCCAATTCGGCCAGTCTAAAACTGTACTTTGATTGTGTCAGTTTGTTAGTTGTATGCTAGTATTCACTGGGTTACCCTTTATTTTGAGTGGTCCTTTTTAAACGGATCTAACACTCAACAGATTCTCAGTAATATGTGAAAAACATATGAGAGTTTGGATTAGATTGTAGGTTGAGGTTAAAGTTAGGATTAAGTCCAGGGTGAGGGTTAGGTTTTGGCTAAGGTTAGAAAGGTTAGGTTTTGCGTAATATAAGTGACATATTAACAAAACATCTACTTAATGTAAGTATCAACAGTACATCTTGAAGTCATTTACATTAATGTATTCAGATGCTTCACTACTTCTACTTCTCTGATGTGTGGTTGATGTCTTACTGATACTCTGTTAAGAGTTTATAGATCATCTCCAAATAAAGCGTTACCTTAAATTGTGAATACCACGCCCATTCATTGTCTGTTAAAGTTTCATGAAAGTTTGCTGCTGGAGGTGTTAAGGCGCGCCCACCCAGCATAATAAAATGTATTCATGTGTTTCTTTGTAATACTATGTGTTCCGTCAGTATATAAAAGAGGCACAAGACTTACTTTATTGTTGAATGCAATGTGATTTATGTTGAGGTAAAGCACAAACTTGTTCAGAGCATAATTTGGACAGTTAAGCACTCATTGTTTTGTTTAATCAGAGTCCTGGTAAACATAGGCTGTGGGTTAGATTCCTATTTGTATGTTTTCTTGCTCAAAAAAGGTAGTTTGTGACAAACTAACCAAAGCGCTACAAATTTGCAGCTATGTTAGTTCAAATATATCACTGTTGGCAGAACAAAACCTCGTATCTTCAAAATGATAACTTTACTGGAGAAGGAAAAACTTACTTTATTTTTAATGTAAGTCAATGGAACCAGACTTTTTTCCAAGTCATTTTGGACCATTTCTTGTGATCCGTTCATCATGAAATTTACACACAATGTAAAGGGCAACGATGTATGTCAAAAACTGAAAAACAACAAAAATGGAGATACAACATTCTGTTCCGAGAGCCGAGAAAAAAAAAAAAAACACCAAGCAACTAACAGAGAATGGCAGAATTAGTTAGCTATAAAACGTTAAATGACACCAGGCAGTACTGTCCTATAAAGTCCTCAGACATGCAGAGAGTGTGTGTTGTACGTGTTTCTGTGTAGTGTCCTTAATGGGGCAGTTGTGCTTTGGCTAGGCTGTTGCTCTCTGTGCTGTGTCATGTTAAATGGGGGGTTTCTAAGGCCTATTGGTCAGGGAGAGTGTGGAAAATGTTTCGTAACCTGTCCCCAGAACAGAGGGGACACACAAGCAGCCTTCTCTGTAGGCCTTCTGCTCCTCATATTGATTGAGCCAATGAGGAGGAGTTTACACTTCAGCCCAGCAACTGACCCTAAACTCATTCATACCACTGAAGCCTTGTCCACTAGAAAATACCCCCCCCCCACCCTCCAGCCAGACGTCTTTATGGCCAGGGCCGACCATGCAGGGTTTTGACTCCTCAGCCTGGCATATGGAGGCCCACAACAAAAGCACTCTTGTGAGTTGGGACACAAAGAAGAGTGATTCCCACCCGGGGGATGGAGCAACAACTCCTACCAAAGCACAATAAACAGTGTGATTTGGCCGACTGTGGGAGGAGTCTCAGAGATGGGGGCGAGGTGGGATGTTTTGCTGCTAATACAGGCCTGCTAACTTCACTGATAGCGGCTTCTCACATATCTTGTATACACTGAATTGAATGGATAGATTAGCTCTCTGAAGCATAGATGGCTATCTCTGTGTTTATGTTCAAATATGCCATAAATATGGAGTAATATACTGTAATGCTCCCTATGGGGAATTTGTATGATTATCTATGCTTCTTTCTCTACACTACATTCCAGAAAACTGAAGACCTTTTGAATTGTGAGGTCTGAGTGACGAAAGTAAAATGTATTGGTTTAAATAGCTTTAAATCTAAATATGACGACAAATCCTTTCATATTTCAGATGCTACATTATTTTATCCGTGTCCATCTGCCTTATTTGAATAATTGGTTACTCAAGACATACAAAATACCCAAATTCAGTGACACCTCATTACCTCCATATCTACTGGCTATTATGTTATATCAGATGTGTAGTTTAAAGATGCTGAGTGGGCCATTACCCGCTCTTATGCATTGAGACTTTATCTTATAATAAGAAGTCCATATTAATGAGGGTGAGAAGTAAAAAAAACAGCATCCTCCATCAGACGGTTAAGCTGGCTTGTTAGAAAACATACAGGGAGCTGGTCCAAGCCTCATACTTACAGTTAAAGCACTCAAACGGCCGTGGTGTGCGTGCTGATAACCAGGCTGTATTTTTTGCGTTATGTAAGAGACCCATAAGTGTCATGGGCAACAGCCACATTCCTTCCTGTCTGAAAAGAAAAAAAAAAAAAACTGCCACCAGTCATAACGGCGAGCAACTAAATCTCTGAGATGCTGAACCCAACCCTGGAGTTTCACCTTCCGTCTGGTAACCACGGTCTAAATGCTTCACATCCTTCCACATCTGGGTTTAGACTTAGTATTAATTTTTTTGACAATGCATCTAGTACATCAAGGCTAAACGTGACCTGCATTGACCGTTTTTGGATGTGCCAAACAATATTACTCTATGATCACTGAGGAACTTGAAAATCTTAAAACATAAAGTGAAATTTATGGAGTTTCTGCATGAGATGATACATTCACAATAGTGGCTGTGATGTTTACAATGCAAATATATCCATTTTACTTGCTAAAATAAACAAAAAAGTAAGCCTCCGGAAAAGAAGTCCTCTGAGTTTTACATAGAAAATGGCAAAATATTGGTAAATTTGAAAAAAAAAACAGTGTTTTCTTTGGGTACTATTTGCTTGGGATGACCTGTATTCACTTTACTGCTCTACCTTTTTATATTTTAGGGTTAGGTTTACTAAACTGTTACAATACAATAGCACCACAAGCATATTTGTAATCATTTTATGTAATAAATAACTGAGATCTGAACCACTGACTTATGCAGAAATATCAAAATATCTGTAGAATTCCCTTTTAATGACAAGTGCAATAATTGGCTAGTTGATCTTTTTATGCAGTAAACTCTCATATTTGCATGTCTACATATTTACATTTATTTACATACATTTTTCTTAATGCCTTTATACTGTTTTCATACCATCTACTCTACACCCTGCCACTTTCAAACAACTGAATTTTGCTTTAGGGATCAGTTTAGCTTATCAGTGAAAAAGTAATGCCTAAAATTTATTTGGTATCAATGTATAGATTCAATATTACTATATATTACTAAACTATAAAGTAGTTTAAAGTAAGTAAAGACAAAGGACTGATTTGGTTAAACTTTCAGTAGATGCTGCATGTATATAACTTTTCTTCTCATGTGATAAAATGCTGCTAAGTAAAGAAAAGCTTTTATCCCATGTTTGTATACCAAGGCTCCACAGACACATTTCTAAGGAGCATCTGGGTCCTTTTCTTAATCATGGCCTCCTCTGCTTGGGCTAATCATTAACACTCCTCAATCCTCCTCTGTCTCATTAAAAATTCAAGGGCCATGCTCTGGGACTGAAGGTCTTTGGTGTGTCTCACACTTGGAAGGCCAGGGAGAGTGAAACAACATCCGCATAATGCCATTGTTGAGCACTGCGCTCACTCAGAATCACTGCGGCCCATAGTAGGCCTCCAGGAGGCCTTTGTGGCTCATAATTGTCTCTTTCTAAGCCCGGCCATCCCAGTGTCTTTCTCTTTCTACTCAGGAAGGAGTTATTGTGCAATCCTTTCCATCTTTCCTTTCTCATGCCTTTTGACACTAAGATTCAAGAGGCGCCATTCTACAGAGAACAACACCTGCAACGAAATTCACCCCAGTCTGAGTGTTTAATGTGAGAAGGACAGAATACATAAAACAAGCAGGACCAGATTCTAAAGGGAGTAGTACCTTAAATGACCGTTAAGCTTCTGACCCTGTTTTCCTACTTTTTTTGACAAAAGACAATGGCATTTGCTTTTCCTTTCTGTTCCTTGCCATTCAAATGCATTTTAATCTCCTCTGCTGTGCTGTAAACAAACACAAACATGATGGCGGGATTTCAGTTGCTTGTCTTCCGGGCCAGTTTAATCATACCCACACTTTATCTGTCCCAAGACAACAAGTGTTCCCCTGGATAGTGGCCCATTTGCACTGCCCCATCCCTCCTGTAACTGAATTGTAAGAGGTGTTGACACTATACTCTGAGATAAGGTCTCATTGTGCTGAAGGGACAGTGTCATTCATTGACTTGAGTCCCCTTTGCTAATATTTGCAGTGCTTTTTTCCCTGGGGATGGTGGTGAGAGAGCTTGTTTTAGTGTACTTGAAGCAAATAGAATCAGAAGAGAGAGAACAGCTAATCCAAGTTGTTTAAAAAGAGCACTGATCACATAAATATGTATATGCAGGCTTATATTATATCTCATGAAAAATATTTAAGTCATGAGCCAATGAGCCCTGTCTGGTATTAGATTATATTCGTGTGCCATCAGTTTTAAAACTGGATTAAAAAAAAATAGAGAAAGAAAAAGACTTGTCCCACTTTAATGTTGGTCTCATAACTGTGCAGTTACACATTAACAACTACGCAACTACTGGTGGTATATTTCCTCTTAAATATGGATCACAGTACTACAGGTTATGTGAATGCATATGCACGTCAACTTCAGTTTTTACTTATGTAAATGCACATAAATACACATTGATAGCTGTATCTGCATAGGTAATTGCACATATAAAGTAATAAAGTAAGGATAATTATTTGTATGAACTGCTGTTTTTCTATGTCTCTGATTTTAACAGGAGGTGCATTTATCTACATTCTGAAGGCACATACATTGTAGCTGTGCAGAAAATACCAACATAACATTCATAACATTTAGTTAGCTGTTGTAGTACGCTTGTGTTATGACATCATAACCTAGCTGAAGTTCTGGCTTTAAACCCTATTATATGTGTGACTGCATAAGTAAACATGAGTTAACATGAGTAAAAACTGAAGAAGATACACATGTATTTACATAGGCTACACTTCTGTAATCCATCTACATCTGTGAATACTTCACCAGTAGTTACATTGTTGTTGCAAGTACATTCAGCAAAACAAATATTCTAACTCAGCATTAGCAGCCTAGCCATGGATCTCTGTAAATCGCTGCTGTCAGAACAAAACCTTGTATCTCCAATTTTGTCGTTTTTCAGTTTTTGACATAATTTGAAAATGGCTGTTGCCCTTTACATTGTATGTAAATTTTATGATGAATGGACCAAAAGAAACAGCCCAAAATGACCTGGAAAAAAGTCTGGTTCCATTGACTTACATTTAAAGTTGAGAGCTTTTTTTCCATCTCCTGTAAAGTTACCATTTTGGAGATACAAGGTTTTGTATCTCTTTGTAACAATGTTTGATTTGTAACAATGTTTGCTGCTAAAAAGCCATTTTATTATCAAATACAATAAAATTCAATATTGACTTGAAAAGTGACAAGCATATACAGCATGCCGATCATGAACACTCTACAAAACCATCACCGTAATATCAAACCATATAGCTGAAAGCAGAGCCCTCGGTCATGACACTACAATATAATTGCTGAATAATAAAGCACTGTCAGGGGGTCATGGTGCTGCGATGAATTATTACACACTTTACCTTATCAGGACCAGGCCAGGGTGCTTATGGACTCCCATTTCTATGATGACTATAATATGAGACTGAGATTGCCTGGAAGAACGGCCCCATCAAGTACTGTAAAAAGCCCAGTGGTGGCAAGGTGATGGCGGTGGAAAAATGAAGCATAGAAGTGGAAGACATAACAGCTCCAGTACAGACTCAACCTCTCAGGACTGCAGGGTCTCTCAGAGATAAACACGTCACAGAGAAATGGACCACACACTTTAAAAGAAACAACAGTGGTGCTTTTTTTCATTTAAAAGTAAGATTGTGTGTGTTCAGGAATGTGCTTCTGGTGCTTTTGGTGCGTTAGACCTCAAGGCCCTGTGAGTGTTGAACTTATATTTAACCACAGATTTCAAATATAAGTATTTAAGCTTGTATCTCCAAAACATGTAACTTTACAGAAGAATGAAAAAAAATAATAACCTCCAATATAAATGAATGTAACAATATTTTTTTCCTTTATTAAAATCATTTTGGGACACTTCTATAGGTCAATTTCTCATGGAATTTTCAGAAGCGTGACATAAAACATTGCATGTTGGAGATTGCATGTTTTGTTTATTTTCAAAGTGTGAAGTTCACAGACAGCAACTTAAATATGCCATTTTCTGCTTATTTTAGTACACAAGTTCAATGTATTTACTGAGTGTAACACACTGGGAAAAAATATTTATAATAACACTTAAAATATGCAGATTTGTTCCTTGAAGAACTTTGTTTACACTTAGAAAATCAACTAAAAGTAGTTTGATCAGGGGTACCCAAACTTTATATATATATGGTATGTGTATTTATCATTTGAACACTCTTTCAAAATTTAATGTTGAATGGACCTAAATTACTTGAAATTAAATCATTTTACATTAATTTGCATTAACAGTTAAGGTATAGGTATATGTGCTACTTTGTGTGTTACATATCACTGTGCATCAGTTTCTGTTGATATGGGTCGGGTCGCTAATGCCCCTTAGGTATGAATGGTTGGTTAAAAACCCATTGAGAGTTAATCACCCCATATGTAAATTGGTCCTAAATACCATACTGTGTAAACCAAAAAACTCAATTTGGTATCCAGATGGTTTAAAATTACTTGGAAAAATAAAACAAAACATTTTTACACCAATTTACAGTAAATTAATTCCCCCAAACTTTTACAAGTTCCTCTGTATTTTTCTGAGGTTTCTGAGTTCATTTAAAAGATGTTCTAAAAGTGTTCTGGTTTATATTATACATGAATGCATTATGATCAGTGTATGCTAGTTATGTGAAATTTCTCAAGTTCTGATTTGCAGTGCAGTGCTAAAATACAAAAGCATATAAAGTTCTGTGTGTGAATAGCTGTTAGGATTTTGGCGTGGTCAGGAATGGTCCATAAGCAGTGCAAAATCCCATATGTTAATGCAGCAATAGCTGCGAATTGCCAAAGGCTGCTTTAGCTCCTGGGTTTAAATTTAACACAATGACTCAGTTGGACTGGGAGAGGAGTGTGAATGGCTCTCCCCTAACCCTTGGGGGGAGATGGGGTGGAGGGAGTGAAAATAACTCTGCAGTGAAACACCCCTTGCCAAGATGTGGGTGGGGTTACAAGTTTGTGTATAAAGGAGGATTCCAGCAGATGGAAGATGTAGTGTAGGAGAGCCTGACACCAACAGCGTCCATCAACTTCTCTCACTTTCTTGGCTGAGTATCAATACAGTCCTCTGAGGCATCTTCACAATGCCATCCAACTTTCTGACGCCCTTCCTGGAGTTGGACGACGAGTTTTGCAAGGTGGGTTTTCAAGACAATAACGTTCATGTATTTGCTTTGTTCTCCTGTGAAAATAAGGAACTATTTGTCTTGTAATGGTTGATAAAGCACAGGCTGTTTTAAGTGACTCCAATATTTTTTCACTAAATTTACATGGAAAGATGTTGAAGTGTTTGTGAGATTCAGATTGATTGTGTTTGCTCTTGAAATGTTGTTTTGTCTTGGTTTGCTTAATTTTGATCAAGGAATTGATTTGTATTCAACAAAACTGTCTGTTACCACTTACCACATGGCCTAGACATTTTTGGCTGAATTACAAAATCTACAAATACAGTATAGAACTTATTACATATCTTGAGAAGCAGCATTTATGATACCTTGAAATGAACAAACTTTTACAAGAAATTTCTCTTATGACGAGCTCTTTCTTGTTTCTCCTGTAGAACCTTCGCAATTTGGAGATGGCAGATATTGCACCCCCTGCTGGTCAGAAGCAGCGTGTGGCTGGATTCCAGCGCAGACATTCCTTGTGTCCGGTCACTCTGCCCAACTCAAAGTTCAACTGCATCAGTTCAGAGCCCGCAGGTGACTCCTGCCTCTGGCCCTTGGGTGGCATCATTGGCCAGCAGCTGCCCCGCTCTTCTCTCAACCACATCCCATTCAGAGTGGACCGCTCTGTTAGCATGATCGAGGGACATGTGAGCGGCCTTGGAGGCTGTGATTCATCTGTTCAGTCACTGCCCCCTCCTCCACCAGGCCTAAGCCTGAGCAACAGCTCTCTGGCCTCTTCCAAAGTCATCGGATCTGACCCAGCAGTCTCCACCCGATACAAGACCGAGCTTTGCCGTACTTATGAAGAAAGTGGCACTTGCAAGTATGGCGCCAAGTGCCAGTTTGCTCATGGGATGGAGGAGCTTCGAGGCCTAGACCGGCACCCGAAATACAAAACAGAGCCCTGCCGCACCTTCCACACCATCGGCTTCTGCCCATATGGGGCCCGCTGCCACTTCATCCACAATGCAGATGAGCAACACAACCAGCAGGAAAGTGCCTGGCAACAAAAATCAAGAGAACGTCCCCAGCTGCTTCGGCAGAGTGTCAGCTTTGCTGGCTTTTCTTCTCAAGCTTTGACCAATTTCCAGGCCCTTCCAGACCCCCTAGCCTTCACCAGGGCAGCGTCAGTCTCTCCACCGCCATCTACAGGCAGTCCTGACCTGTTATCCCCCTTGTTTCCTGAGCCTGGAACCTTGAAGAACAGCTACCGCTTCTCTGCGGATCTAGGCAGTAAAGGCCCTCGCTTCTATGCCCTGGGTGATCCCAAAGGTCAAGCCGAAAGTTCCCAGAGCATCCGCAACAGCTTCACCTTCACTGGGTTAGCGGCCCTGCAACGTACCGGGTCTGCGGACTCTCTATCTGACCAGGAGGGCTACTCAAGCTCCAGCTCGGGAAGCCTGAGCGGTTGCGAATCTCCCGGCCTTGAGGGCCGCCGCCTGCCTATCTTCAGCCGCCTGTCTGTCTCAGACGATTAGAGTGAAAAAGTGTATCCGTGCATATTGCATCCACAACCCAAGCAGATGTGTCTGCTTTTAATTTGTAAAAGTTGTAGACAAACTCTCTCAAAAACAATGTATACTGTTGTATACCGGTTTGAAGCTGTACTGGGTACTTCTTTTCTAGATTCACACTTTTGGGTCTCCTAGATGCAAGGAAAGTTCTATGTGAGAACCTTTCCGTACCCGTTATGTTTGAAAATTTAAGAGTTAACCGCTAGCGCAGAAGAATCCATTAGCCACTAACATCCTGTTTGTAATGTATAGTGGCTGTGCACCTATCAGTAGTCTAACCAAAGCAAAGCAACTTAGTCTGTATTAGCTGTAGATCCATCCCTAAACCTGCGCCCAAGCATACTGTACACAAAATGTAGCCTTTAGTGAAGGCATTTATGAACTTGACAGTATTACTAAGTAGCTTAACCTTAGTCCCCCCTTGATGAAACTATTTATTGCCCCATTTTCTCATGTGTTCTGAAGTTTTTTATGCATTTCTGTTTATGTGGATGACCATGCTTTACTGTGTTTCACTGTGTTTGCTTTGTTTGAGCTGTCTGTTAGCTTTAAGTGACACCAGCAGTACAGACTGAATGTAGAAACCTCAGGATTGTATCTGGTAGAACGCCACCACTTTTCCATTGCCTTCAGTGAGATCATGTTTGGGCTCAATCACTGCAAACAAACGTATGTGTGAGTGAACGTGTGGGTGCATGCATGTGTGGATGTGTTAAGTGGCAGCGTGACAATGTAATAGGAACAAGTGCTGCACCATCTTAGTCTCTTGCACTCTCAGCCTTTAATTGAAGAGACAAAAGATGCTATTTGCAATGTATACATCGATCGAAAAAGAAGTGCATTCTCTCCGATGGTGTGATTAGAAATCGCAAGCTTACACCATAGCAGATACCTTACAAAAAGAAATACGGTGAGGCTCTCTGTTCATTTGTTTTCCTATGTTTTGCCTTAACTGCGATGCAGATGTAAGCTTTTGCCTTTTGTTAACTTAAACTTATTTATTTTTTCGTTTTTTCAGCGAGAGAAAAAAGAATTTGTGCTATGATTTTTTTATTGCAGTTTTATATATAATTTAAAACTGGACTGTTTACATTCCTTGGGGGAGGTTCATGTCCCCACTTTTATTATAATATATTGGTGACTGTTTTGAAATAAACTTTCAGAAGCGAGTTCATATGCAGTACTGGTTTCAGTTCTTTATCTATGCGGTGACACTCTCTAAAAGTTCTAAGAAACCTTTTTTTAAAATGATTTTTCTATATTTAACATTGACACAGTCATTGTGGGTTAGTAGCTTTCACACAAAGTAGCATTTCACTCTCATATCACTCGGCGCTGAAAACACTTGTGACACCTCTGCCGCTAATTTAAGATGGGAACACACATGAACACATGCAAACTCCAAGACAAGTGAACAGATGAAGGCTTTTGTGTCTTCTGTTTCTTTGTTCAGAGCCTTTGTGCACCGCAGACTGAGAAACGTCCCACTGTCAGCCGGCCGAGGACAATAGGCTGGGCCTTTTTTGGCCCTCAGAGGGGGTGGGAGGAGATAAAATTGAAACAGAGGGACACTTCTCCCCACATGCCTCCTGCTTTGTGAGGCCACTCTCTTTCTTAACAACATCTGTATGTTAATGCAGCAACAGAAGGGAAGGGTGATTTGCAAGTCTATTGGAGGGAACGGTGGGTCTTCAGGCCAGATTACTGCAGATTGCTCTGCTGGGGAGGTTACTATCAAACTACAGAGAGGGGGAGAAGTAGTTCAGAGATGGGCCATAAGGCTTAAAAAAATAACATCACAATACTTGAACACAGTCTAAAGAGATGCCATTCATTCTACATCATTTCTGTTGACCAATTCATGGTGAAACTTTCACACTTCTGTGCTTGAATGTTGTTGAAGAATGAACATCTGAACAGTGACAATGTGTGTTATGAGATATTAACTTGTTGAGTTTTGCAAACAATTTAGATCAGACAAAATGAGCCAGCAAAAAGTAGTACTAAAAAGGCTGAGCGCAGTTTTATTTTGTAATTTAGATTTAATTATCTATAAATTTAGCAAATGTTTTGTAACTTTTGCATAAACCATGTTTTATTTTATTATTTTTTTCTTTAACACGTTAAATTCAGTAAATAAGCAGTAGTTGTGTGTTAAAATGCAGACGTTTTCAGGATGTGTTAATTGATTTTGACAAAATATATAATTTGACCAAACAAAACTTTTCTTTTTAAATTACACACAACTGCATGACAACTGTGACAACTCAAGAAAACGTTGGAAAATGTTCTTCGCATAGTAAAATGGCTCTTCTCTATGAGAAAATGGAAAATTTGTATGTTGACCTTTTTAAAGCAAGATTAGACTATAGATTACTTACTGTAGCTTATATAGGGTTCTGCTATTGTTACAAGTCATAGAACCTTTTATGTTGCTGCTATGTAGAACCCTATGTAAGCAACAGTCTAAGCATATATATAGTTGAATCTTGTTTTAAAAAGTTATTTGAGGAACCACATGTAGTTTTTTTTCCAGCCATTTAATTAAGCAAAGAGCAATTTATACTGTTCCTTAAATAACTTTTTAAAAACAAGATTAGACTATCGATCACTTATATATGGTTCTGCTAACAATACAAGTCATAGACTTTTTAAATAAATAATAAAAATTTTTTTTTTTTCCAGTGGCATCAAAAAGTGCTTTACAGAAGGTGATGAAACATAGTTGTGCAATAAGTTATTAGTATTTATTTCGAATCAGAAGAAAATGAAATGAAAGTAAAAAACCACGAGACGTAGAGTTTTAATTAAATGCTAAGTTAGAGATTTGTTTCTAGATGCTTCTTAAAAGTGAGCATTGAGCTTGACTGTATAATAAAAGGTGGAATTGAGTTCCACAGTTTAGAAGCATAATAACTGAATGAGTATCTCCATGTTTTCTGTGTTTTACAGAGGGTATCTGTAGAAGGCCTCTATCTGCAGATCTTAGATTATGTGCCAGAACCTAAACAGACAGACACTCTGTGATGTAAGCAGGTTATTTTTGAGATTTAAAGACTAATAGCAGAACCTTAAACTCTATCCTGAAAGCTACAGGCAGCCAGTGCAGTTGTTTTAAAACAGGAATGGTCTCTCTGTTTAGTTCTTGTTAAATTGTGTGCTGCTGCATTTTGTACAAGTTGTAAGGGATGTATAGTTTTCTTAAAAAGTCCAGTAAGAAGATCATTACAGTGATCAACTCTGCTTGTAACAAATGCATGAACAAGTTTCTCTGTGTCGCTCTTTTATTCTGCTACTACGTAGAACCCCCTTTTCTAAGAGTGTATTTTAGAAAAATACAGAAAGAAAAACAAATAAAAAAATATAATTTTTTATTATATAAAAATTAATGATGCCATAATGACAATCAGCTTCATGTATGCATATGCATATGTATTCATATGCAGTGGTGATTGTTGTTTACAGGCTCTCTATAATTGGTCTAAATGTGTCTTATGATTTATAACCACGATACACTCTTATGTGATGTAATTCATCACAACCATAATGGTGTATTCTTGTTTCAGCCTCTCCTGGGAGAAGCAGCAAATTTAAACTGACTAAACTGAGTAACATCTGGCAACATAGATGCTGTCAGACACCAAACATGTCTTGGCTGGCTGACCACATTTTTCATATGAGAGAACATTGTGTAAATTTGATTTTTCAGTCGACTTTAAGAGTCTTAATTGCTCTGGTCGACAGCATTTAGCATGTTCCAGACCACGAGAGACACCTTGTGGCCACCACAAGAGTCACTGAGGTGAAAATGGTGAGCTGGTCATTACATACCACACGCATATCTCTCCTGTCACTTGCAACAATTGTGCAACAACTGCAAAAAAGAAAGAAATAAACCTTTCTGCTAAAGATTAGTTGAATCTGAATCGCTCTTGGAAAATAATGTTGTGTTTCTCGGTTGTGGCCACATGAGGGCACCAGAGGTTCTTTCACTACAGGGACCATAGATTTGAAGGACAGAAATGTTCTCCAAAAAAAAGTGCAAGTAGTTGGCGTTCTGTTAGTTTGTGAGTTTCTGAGATTGTGTGTTTGTGAGTGAGTGAGTGAGTGAGTGAGTGAGTGAGTGAGTGAGTGAGTGAGGTGTAGCTGCATGGTGAGTGAGCATGTGGAGGGTCTGCTGCGGGTGTGTTCGCCGGGAGTATGGCATCTCCGAGCAGCATGTATGAGAGCCTGACTCGCAGGCATGGGGTGAAGGTGGTGTGCAGGGTGAGTGTAGAGGAGTGCTGCCTGGCTGCAGGAAACGCAGTGGGCCCTCCAACATCGTCTCTGCTTCCCATACAGTGCTGTTTTGCTGTTTATGAAAACAGAGGAACTGGCTAATGATCGGGTTCAGAGTGGTGTCACTATTAATGGTCAGCTGACTCTGGTCATGCCCCTTAGCATCCCCTCTATAAAGATTATTGTGTCCAAGGTGCTCCCCTTCATTAAGGACGAGCCTATTGCTTGTGAACTGTCCCGGGATGGAAAACTTGTTTCTCCCATTCTGAAGATCCCCCGTTCACTGTAAGAATGCTTTGATTAAACACCTGGTGTCTTTCAGGAGGCTTCTGTTCATGGATCTGAAGGATGGTGAGGAGTTGGACTTGGTTCTGAAATTCAATGTACTGTAGATGGTTTTGAATATGCTGTTTATGTTCCTTCTAAAACTGCTATGAAGTGTTTTTGGTACGGGCAAGTGGGACATCTTGTTCTTGCTTATCCTGTAAAGGTGGACAGGAACGCTGAGGCACCCGTGAGGGCTAAACCGGAGCGGCCGGAGCCTGTTGCTGCTGGGCCCGTGCTAGTTGTTCCCCCTGCAGCTGCTGCTCGCCTGAGGGGGGTGAGCCGAGTGTGTCGGAGTCTGCTGCTGAGAAAGTTGTGGGGGCTGAATGAGCCATGGAGGGGTCTCCCTCGTCTGCTCCTGCTGTGCTGGAGCCGTCTGTGGAGGAACCAGGCAGTACGGAGGGGGGCGCTGCTATCTCTGAGGGGCAGGCCGCTAAGGTGAGTGGCTGTAGTGAAACTGCCTCTGCTGAAGTGGTGATGCTGGAAGCTGTGACTGATATAGACATGGTGGATGAGCCTGTTTTTAAAAGTTTCCACTAAAAGGAAGAAGTGAGGGAGGGGGAAGGGGAATAAACAGGAGAAAAAGGAGCTTAGTGGTGCTGATGCTGACACTGATAGTGAGGGTTCTCTGTTTGACTCTGGCTGGTCAGTATGCTCTCAGGAGAAGAGGCTACCTGTATGCTACACTGCAGAGGAGATCAAAAAGTTCCTGAGTGTGACTAAAGGGTATAGAGGTGTACAAGTACAGAAGCATTTTACAGACCCCCAGCAGTTCATAAATGATGTTAAACACTTCAGTAGGGGGGGATGTTTGATGCGCTGGAAATTTTTAGACTGAAAAACATACTGACTAAACTACATAAAGCGGGTACTGATGAGGATGTTTAGTGTGTTTAGTCCCTGTTTTGGACTGGCCCTCGCCATCACAGTTTTGCGCCCTTTCGTTAGCTTAATGAGTTACATTAAGACTGTGACTCTAAATATAAATGGGGCTGATGTTTTCTTTCTCCAGGAAACACAAAGTGATGTTGATAATGCTGTAGATTGGGCTAAAGAGTGGGAGGAGCTAGTCATTTTAAGTCATAACTCCACTGTTAGTGGCGGAGTTGGTGTTTTATTTTTCGAATAATTTTATTCCTTACTCATACACAGTTGATGAGATTTTACCTGGGAGGCTGTTGAAAGTACAAGCCTGTTATGAGAATGAAACCTTTGTTTTTATTTGTGTATATGCTCCCACTGTAGGCGTGGAGAAGATGGTCTTCTTTGACAGGCTGAGCACTTTAATCTCCAACTGTGATTTTACTGACTTTTTAGTCAGTGGGTGGGATTTTAACTGTACAGCAGATAACCTGGAAAGGAACCACCTAGAACCACACACTGCTTCCCGCCGGCGTCTGTGTGAACTCTTAGAGGCTCATGACCTGTGTGACATATGGAGGACTTTACATGGTAACCAAAGACAATACACATGGACAAACTGATCAATGTATGGTTCAGTGTACTGAACTCAGAGAGCATACTGGCATTTTAATATTACACTTTTGGATGATGTTAATTTTAAGTCTTTTTTTGGGAATGTTTTAAGTCACAGAAAACATCTTTTATTTGCAACAGTGGTGGGATGTAGCAAAGGTGCAAATTAAAGTATTTTGACAACAGTACACTTTAAATGTCACTAGGGACATAATTAGATCTCTAAAAGTGTTGGAGATTGAAATAGTGGCACTCCAGTGTTTGGGGGAGGCCACAAAAGATCAAGAGCATATTAAAGCGCTTAAACGTTAGCTGACCTGCTGGGGATTACAGCACAGGAGGTGCTGGTCTGTTCACGTTTCCAGAATGTGATGGAACTGGATGCGCCTTCAAAGTTCTTTGGTCTAGAGTGCAAAAACGGACAGAAAAGGTTTATGCATGCTATGCGGCCTGAATCAGGGGATCTCGTTTCTGAGCCTTCT
Organism: Pygocentrus nattereri; assembly: GCF_015220715.1. NCBI lineage: Eukaryota > Metazoa > Chordata > Actinopteri > Characiformes > Serrasalmidae > Pygocentrus > Pygocentrus nattereri. Next base: position 17,896,594 of record NC_051217.1, read on the forward strand.
GAAATTCACCAGCAGAGAGTCAGCTTTTTCTCTAAGCTGTTTGAGAGTGAGCAGGCCAGTTCCCAAGATGTGGAGGAGAGTTTCTCCCCACTGCAGGCCAGAATTACGTAGCAGTCTGCCACATTGCTTGATGCTGAGCTCTCCTTGGGAGAGTTCTACGAGGCCCTTAAGGGTATGGAAAATGGCCAGGCGCCAGGGATTGATGGTCTGCCAGTGGAAAAAAGGACTGGTACCCTGTGGCATTGTTGGGCACAGACTGCAAGTTGCTCTCAAAAGCGTTAGCCTAAAGACTGGGGAAGGTGATGGTGCAGGTGGTACATCTTGACCAGTGTGCCTGGTACATCTATTTTTAATAATATTTACTTAATTCGGGCTGTTTTGGACATCTCCAAGTTACTGAGCTTGAGGACTGGTCTTATTTTCTTAGACCAGGAATTGGCTTTTGATCGGGTAGAACATGCATATTTGTGGAAAGTTTTGGAGAACTTTGGGTTCAACCTAGATTTTATAGCCATGATCAAGGTTTTGTACAGTGACATTGAGAGTGTACTTAAAGTTAATAATGGTTTATGTGCTCCTTTTAAAGTCCACAGAGGCATCAGACAGGGCTGTGCTCTCTCTGGCATGTTGTACTCATTATTAATTGAGCCTCTGCTGTGCCAGCTGAGACAGAAGATCTCTGGCCTTGGGGTACCAAAGTGTAGCACATCTGTGTGTGTTTCTGCCTTTGCAGATGATCTAGCGGTTTTAATCATCTCACAGAGAGATGTGGACATTTTATTGGATGTTTTAAATGGTTTTAGGATTTTATCATCTGCTAAAGTGAACTGGAATAAAAGTGAAGCTGGGGCATGGACTGGTGGGAAATGTACACTGCCTGGACTGTCATGGAGGATGTGTGGGTTTAAATATCTTGGAGTGTATTTTTGGGACAGCGAGTGTGTAAAGCTAAACTGGGAGGGCACCAATGAGAAAGTGAAGGGGTGTCTTGGCAGATGGAATTGGCTAGTACCTCAGCTGTCTTACCTGGGATGGGTTCTTATTGTCAGTTACCTTGTTGTTTCTTTTTTATGGCACAAATTTCTTGTGAGGATGCCCCACAAAATCTTCTTGCTGACCTGCAGGCACTGCTAGTGGACTTTTTTTGGGACCGATTGCACTGGTTACCACAGGCCATCTATGCAAAGAAAAAGGAGGACAAGGGCTGGTTCACTTAGCCAACAGGACTGCTACCTTTTGCCTCCAGTTCATTCAGAGACTCCTTAGTGGCCATAAAGACTTGGTATGGAGAGAAGGTGGCATGCAGGATTTTATATGCTGTTGGGAGAATGAGACTGGACAGAGCTCTGTTTTTTATGAGCTCTAAAGCACTGGACATTGATGGCTTGCCTATGTTTTATCATGGACTTTTTAGAATTTGGAATTTTTTAGCCTGTATGCAATAGGTAACACCTAGGAACCTGTTCTTTATTTGTCTTGGCTGGACATATTGAGCAAAACGTCCTCTGCACTGGTCAAGGTTCATCTTTCCTTTAACATCTTTACCCTCTGTCAGCTAGTGGAAGTTGCAGGACCTGGTCTGGACTGTGCATTGTCTCGCTTGGGAGTAAAGTCCTTGTGTGTTGCGGCCAAACTCTTACAGTGCTGGAGGACAGTGCTGTCCTCAGAGGAACGTGCACTAATAAAGCACTATGGTGCAAGAGTGCTATGCCCTGATGAAGATGACCTCTTCTCCAAGGTTACCATTGATCCTGATGTATAGGACTGTCAGGGCCTCCTCCTGGACCGTAAAAAGGAGCTGAGCATGGACCTGAGCTCAAATGTGGTAGTTTTTAATAGAAAGAGACTGGAGACCAGAACTGATACGCCGTTGCGTTATGCTCTGGGTCTCACTGATGAGATAAAGCCAGAATGGAGAGCACTGTATAAACAGCGGAGAATTTTACATGGCATTGCTTCTGTTAACTCTTATTTCTATTATAAATACAGAGGTTACTCCAGAATGTCCTTTTTGTTTTAAGAGGGAAACAGCATTTCACACTTATATGCACTGTTTTAGGCTGCGACCCCTTTTTGATATTTTAAAAACTGTGTTTGTCTTTCAATGTGATTTTTACAGCTCATACTTTTATCCTTGGTTTTAAATAAGTCCAGAGAGAGAGGTTCAAGTGCCAGTTGCTTAATTTTATTCTTGTTTAGGCCAAACTGGCAGTGTACGCGAATCGGAAAAATCATGTAGCACAGGCAGCTGACTCTGAGGTAATAAGAACCTTCTCTAGGCTGGTCAAATCAAGGATTCTAAGTGATTTTAACTATTATAAATGTATGTCTGACCTGGAGATGTTTAAAGTGGTGTGGTGCTGCGGGGAGGCCATGTGCTTGGTTTTAGATGATGAACTTTGCTTTGCACCAGATATTACTTAATGCAAAGTGAAGTGAACTTTTATGTATTTCTTTCTTTCTTTCTTTCTTTCTTTCTTTCTTTATTTATTCAGCAAACAGTTTGTTCGTGCTGCTTTAAGGGCTGAGATGGCCTGATGTGACTTTTACATACTGTAACGTGATGTGGTCACAATAAAGTGTTGTCAAAAGTCAAAAAAGTCTCTCTTTTTCCCTCTCCCCTTCTCTTTCTTCCTCTCTTTCTCTCTCCCTCTCTCTCCCTCATCTTTCTCTATCTCTCTCATTCTCTCACTTTCTCTCTCTCACTCTTTCTCTCCCTCTCTTTCTCTCTCTCCCTCTTTCACTCTGTTCAGTTCCATAAGCTTTATTGGGTTGACAATATTCAGTTACACCATTGCCAAAGCATCCTCAAAAAGGAACAAGAAAGAAAGAACATTTAGAACAGAGTATAAGAACTCTTCATGTCATTTGATATAGAAAAATAATCATTATTAAAGAATCACATTAAAGAACAGTAAGAATAGTGGTTTGGAATTAAGTTGCAAAGAGAGGAAAAGTTAATAAATAATAGAAATTAAATAGACACACAAAGATTACAAGATTATCTCTCTCTCTCTCTCTCTCTCTCTCTCTCTCTTTCATCAACAGACACAGTGAAAATGACAAGAAAATTAAAGACTTAAAGAAAGTTCCGATACATATCTCAGTCCTATTAAAGTCTCTTAAGCGGGTGTCCACTGATATACAGGCCCCAAAACATTAGCCTAACAGAAATGTGAGAAAATTAAATAAAATTACTGAAACATGTCACGTACCACACATCAACAATATTATTATTAACACAATATTGACAAAGGACTTTAGGACCACATGTAGAATAAGATTATTTTTGGGCTGAAGTCATTCCTCTGCATCAGTGCTGGTTCCGACCCACAATGCCATGGTCATATCATTATCTGAACTGGTCATGTGACCCGTTATACTCCACATTATAATGAACCATTATGCTAACCATATGTGCTAATTTATTAAACATTATTTTAGGGGTGGTATATTTTTTACATATTTTTCTCTCAGTGCTACTGATATTATTGCTATTTTTGACATCTTTAATGGATGTAAGTACCCAATTAATTATGAATTTATGCCAAATTAACATTTAAATGAAGCATGCCCATAAGACAGTTGTAGGTAGTAGGTAGACACACAATTTGTGTAATTAGAGAGGCAAATAAAAAAGTTAGCATGAATTGAAAACAAACAGTGAAGGCAGATAGATAGATAGATAGATAGATAGATAGATAGATAGATAGATAGATAGATAGATAGATAGATAGATAGATAGATAGATAGATAGATTTACTAACACAGATTTATTAACACAGAATAATGCAGGATTTAGGCCTTCAGTGCCCTCCAGAGTTATAAGTGCACTTGGGAAAAAAGCAAATCCATACAATTTTATTCTCCTCAATAATACATTGATGTAAATGTAGAAAGTAGAAGCTCATAAGGACTTTTATGATAGAAGTAACATACATAGTCATTCATATTTTACCTTTTGAAAACAAAAGAGTCTTTTTAGAAAGTTCTAAGTGGTCTTCATGTTTCACTGAGTTAAAAATCTGCTGAAAGGTAGGTCAATCACCCTTACACTGCATTCCAGAAGGTCTCTCTGTACACGCTGACCATGAGACATCAGTTAAGGAAACTGCAGTTGATTAAATTAATGCATAGGCCTCTAGAAGTCACATGGTTCTGTAGTCGGTGTCATGTCCATATTAGAGACTCTAGAGGATTTTTTGCTATGGGAAAAATGAAAGGCATTTTAAATAAATGCTCTTAATGTTCTATTTTATTCTATGTATATTTTTCCTCCAAATGTCCCTGGATCCTCTCGATTATGTGATTGGTAAGGAGTTGAAGTGTCAATATTTCCATTATCATATTACTGGCAAACTCACCAAAATTCATATTTACAATCATATGCAGTTCGTTCTATTCAAACTGCACATGTTTACTGTCAATGGTTTGAAATTCAAATCAAATGTTTTGAATTGCAAGGAACTGTTAAAGTGCCTGCAAAGGTGCAGCATAAATGCATTCTCACTAAATACATTTTCAGTGAATTAAAGAGACTGAATGCTTTTGATCATACATTATTGGTGTATGCTGTCACCATGACAATGTTTACATGCCCAGATGCCACCAGTGGCTGCACAACATGTAAACACAACATTGCTGGTTCCCATAAGCTACTTATGAATAACAGAGGTTGACAATAATAAAGTAAGTTCAATAGTGGAAAAGCTTCCATTATGTTCAACCATCCACCCCAGACAGCTTTACCTGGTGTCAAGGTAAACGTAGACTTTACCTGCTGTGATATGCTGTAAGTTGTTATATTAATAAACCCTAACAAGTGAGGCAAGCAGTAGCAGCATGTTGTGTTTAATATATAGTTTGATGATGGTTTTAGGTTCTATAGTTCGACCTCAATACCAAAGCTGTAAACCTAGCCAAAAGCCCTCCGACCTTCTAAGAGTCCAGCCAGCTGGGGGAAACTCAAATGACCACAGAGACGAGGTCAGAAGGTTTTTCCCATTTTTTTGATCAGAATAGCAGAGTTTATATACACACAAATGGCATGACCATTGCGATCATGCGACAAGACAAGAGAGAGAGAGGCTTGGATGAAATAGAGTTATAGGTTGACAAGGACTCGGGTACATGGAGCCTAAACAACAGTGTAAGAGCATTGCTGATCAGATATTGTCATCACTATGAATTACAACTAACCATATGAACGCACAAAAATGAGCTGAGGCCTCTGTCTCTTCTCTGACGCAAGTCCTAAGGCCTTATGTATACCATAGGCCTGAACCCCATAGGTCATGATATAATCATGAACCCAAGATTGTGCATTGATCAGTATGCCCTGACATTAGGACCTAACAATTTCTAACTATTTATTTACAGTTATATACTGTATATGAAAACTGTACTGTTTTTTTTTTTTCATTTTTATGAACAATCTGATCAATGTATAGACACCTAAGCAACTCTTTTATCTGGGCTGTCAATATGCCAGTGAAAACAACTAACAACATCAGAATAAGCACAAATAAACACAATTACAGTAAAGCATAGCATTACTTCTCATTTTTTGACAAATTAGTTATTGACAGATGCAATGTGACAGAATGAGCCAGACAGTTAAAAATAGAAAATGAGGCTTTACTAGTTTGTTTACTAGTTAAGGGTCAGATCCAAAACAGACAGGACACAGAAAATGACCAACAAAAACAAGATAGGCAGCCAAAATCCAAAAAGGGGAGAGGCAAAAAGGAAAAGTCGGGAAGTCCAAAAATACAGTAAGAGACAAAGGCAGACCAAACAAATATGCAGGAACACTCAGCAGCTCTATCAGGAGAAGCAATACCTCACAAAGCAACTAGTCTAAATCCCAGGCTTATATACTAGATCAGATCTAGTCACATGACATGGAGAACAGATGAGACAGATTAGTACTCAGGTGATTTAGAGCAGTGATTGGTGGACTGTGGAGGTTGCACTGTCACATGGTCTCCCAAGGAATTCTGGGAAATGGAGTCTATTGCGGACCAATAGAAAAAAAAAACATTTTGGATGTTTTCCAGACATTTTATGGATTTGTTAAATTCCATTAGCAACATCTTATTTAATTTAATAAAAGATTGAATAGATAAACTAGGTTTTGGATGGTAATTTTACTGGACTTCCTCAAGGAGAGTTTTGGAAATGGTTAAGATGAGTTTTTCACTGGTTTATTTGTATTTATTCCATGTTAGTGTTTTTTTCAGACAAATATGTGTTTACTGCCTAGATAAATAGGTTTATCAGTTTTCTCAAATGCCAAAGAATTTAGTTTTCTTCCACAGCCTAATTCCCACTGATATGTTCTCTCTTTAAAGATTTTTTTAAATGTTTAGATGCTGTTATGTCAACCATGCGTTCACTGTATTAGAAAATACCTCACCTATGTGTTTACTTATGTAAAATTACAAACCCCAAGTGTGGATTTTGGAAAAGGCTATTAATAATCCATCAACTTGGGAATATTTTGTCCTAATGCTCAGGCAGGAGGGTGGGCTGAGGGGTCAAATTTTATCTTAATTGCACAGTTTTCTGTTCTCCTATCACATCTTTCTAGGCCAAACACCAGAACTAAATGATCTGTGGGGCATTCAAAAAACACAGAAGGGGTAGTAGAGGACAGGGCAGAACCCACAAGGTTTTCTTACACATAATCATATGTTAAAAAAGCAAGTAAATAAAAACAGAGTGAGAAATGTACAGTGGATCGGTCCTAATGAGAAACAAATATAGGAGAGATTCTACACATTTACAGTAGATAGCAGTTAGTCTACTCAGAACCAGCAAATATGCTGCTTTATCTCCACACAACACACAGCTTATTCCTAAAATGCACCCAGTATGAAGTGCAGACCCTCCTTTGTTGATAAGCATAGCTGGGTGCACATGCCAGGCAGTGCAGCAGCAAACAAGAAGTTCAGTTTCAGTTAGATTAGTTTGCTGCTTGCTATTGCAAAAGAATATACAAAGTAATGGGTTTAGTGGGGCATGATGTTTGGGTGGTGATCACTTAATAACTTCCTAATCCCTGGCCTGCAATTTCCTGAATATTATAATATTGTTCCCTTCTGTATTTTTTCTTTTTGGTCTTTTACTTCTGTTTTTAATTGTTACGTTTTTATTGTTTTAATTTCAGGTGACCAGGGTCCTTTCTGTGTGGTAGATGCATGTTCTCCCTGTGTCTGCATGAGTTTTCTCCCACAGTCCAGAGTTATGCAGTCAGGCCCATTGGAGATGCTGAATTGCCCCTAGTATGAATGCATGTCTGCCTTGCGATGGACTGGCGACCCATGCAAGATGTATCCTACCTTTTGCCCAATGACCGCTTGGATAGGCTACAGTTCCACCCGCAACCTAGAAGGAGAAGCGGCCTAGAAGGAGAGTTTGTGTGTGTGTGTGTGTTGTAACGCAACCAGGCGAATCAGATGCTTGCAGTAAAAAAGCAAAGAGTGGGGTTTTATTGTCAAAGGCTTTGGCAAAACTCGTAATCCTAAAAATGCAGAGATCAAGTCCAGAAAAATCCCAAGTCAACAAAGATAAGTCATAACAAACCAGACAAACAAGTACAAAGGGGTATAGACAAACAGACAAAGAAGAAAAGGCAGACAGAAACAGCAACAAGAGGGCAATCAGAAAAACAGCAGCTCGTACTCGAAGAAGTAATACCTCACAAAGTACCTAGTCTAAAAGCCTGGACTTTATAGTAAATCTAACTAGACACAATGCTAGAAGAAACAGACATACAGGGTTAGTATTCAGGTGAACATGATTGGAGATTGGAGTGCTAAGATGCGTCATCAGGGATTCTGGGAGATGGAGTTCGTGGGAGTCTCAGAGCGGGATGCATGCTTTAATTTCTCATATAAAGCATTTTTAAAAAATGGTTTCTTCTTCTTAAATTTACAGCACTTGGCTGACGCTCTTATCCAGAGTGATTTACAATTTATTCATTTTACACAGGCTGGTGAAGGTGGTGTTAGGAGTCTTGCCCAAGGACTCTTATTGGTATAGTGTAGGGTGCTTGCCCTGGTGTGGGACTGAACCCCAGTCTATAGTGTAGAAGGTAGAGGTGTTAACCACTACATTAACCAAGCACACACACACACACACACACACACACACACACACACACACACACACACACACACACACACACACACACACACACACACACACACACACACGCATACATATATACATACATACATACACATATTTTTGTTGAAACAAATACAGAGGAAAATCAGAGAGCACCCTTAATTTATTTAATTTCTATCAAAATAAGTCAGAGGTGCAAATAAGATATTTCTGAAGAGATTAGATATAAGATAATCCTCTTGCATAAGAAAGGGGAAATCAAAAGAAGATACGTGAAAAAAAAAAAAGAATTTCCAAACTCTAAAACAAAGCACATGAATATTCCTAAGCCTTTTCAGGTCATGTTGTATGGACAGACCAGTCTGATTTGCTATTATTATTGACTGGACAATTTGCTATTATTGAAGAAATGATGAATTCTGTTCTTCATTAGAATGTCTATTCACCTATTCATGGGTTAAACTTGAAGAGTAATTCATACAGCAAGTCATGCAGCAATGGTTATGCAGCAAGATGATGATCCAAAACACAAATCCACATCTGAATGGCTAAAAAAAAATCTGGAGAGGCTAGCAGAATACTGAGCCATGATTCCACTGTCAGAATATGGTCTGATTTTAGGGATGATGAGAAAAGTGAAGGAATGAAAATCAAAGCCAATGCCATGTAGTGCAGTTTATTTGACAGCTTGTCAGTTCTGTCAAGGCCAGTGTGAAAAGGTTTTTTTCTGCTTCTTCTTCATCTTCTTCTTCTTCTTCTTCTTCTTCTTCTTCTTCTTCTTCTTCTTCTTCCTATTATTATGATTGTCAGAAGCTTCTATGGTTGCCAAATAAAAATGTCTGGAGTTTGTTAAAACATCATTGAAATCTGGCCATACATACTAGATTATTCTTTTAAATTAGATAAAAACAGTTTTCTGACAAGATGGATGGACGTATATATATATATATATATATATATATATATATATATATATATATATATATATTTATATATATATACATTGGAAAAACGTTTTTTTATTTGTTTGTTTTCCACTTCCAAAGCCTGATGATGTCTATATCCCCAGCAGACTGTGCAGAGGTTGCCCAAAGTCTGTATGATCCCTCTTGCAGACAAGATGAATTAAATAAAGCAATGCTTTGGCCTTGTGGTCCATTTAAGTCTGGGAAAGGTGAAGGAGTTGGATTGGACCTTGTTGAAGATGCTGCCTGTTTTAGTCATTATTTATTATTATTTATAGATTTGGCTAGCTTACAGTAAAATATGACCTTTCAAAACAGCTCTACTAGGATAACAAACAGCTTTTTGCTGGAACCTATAAACGTAAACTTACGCAAAAACGTAAACTTGCTGGAATATGCAGTGGTCTTGAAAAGTATTTGCATTCATCATTTAACCATTAGTAAAATGAAACATTCTTTAGGTTACTTCATAAAATATTTAACAAAATAATATTTGTTTCAGAGAAAAACTCATCGAAAGCACAACATCAAACTGACGGTAGACTGGACAAGAACTCCAACCGGGCTCTACTAAGGCTACTGTACATTTTTGTCAGCATCAAAAGGTCGAAGTCTGGGACTGTTTTTCATTACAGTGGTGTGTGTGGGTTTGTGTTCATTGATGGAATCATGAACCCAGAAGCGTACAAAGACATTTTGGATGCAAACCTGCAGAAATCTTCACCAAAACTGTTAAAACAACAACGATTTGAAAGAAATAAGCTACCTTAATACTTTGCCAAAAAGTAAAAGACAGTCTTGGAATGGCCTGTTTAAAATAAATGCCACTTGTTTTAACATAATGAAATTTATACACTTTAGGTTTCGCACAAATGTCCAAACTCCTATTATTTTGAGTTTCCGCATGAGAAAACAATGTAAAAGAGCTGAAGTGTATTTTTAGATGGATGCTGGCACCTTGCCACAGGAAACCTGAAATGAATTCATTCTGCCATGGTCAGGGTACTGGTCGACTTGGAATATTGCCACAGCACTGGAAGGAAACCTTCCACAGTTAAGAATTCGAAGATAAGTTTAGTGCAGCTCGAAAACATTTTTCACTCCTCGAAGCAGGTCTCCACCACTGCAAACAATATTTTTTGCAGTCTCCTGTGGTTTTCCATTCTCTTAGCCAAGTTGTGATGGGGGTCCGACAGTGGGAGAGCAATGTGCAAAAAGAAAACCAGAATGTTACTTATGGCTGTCAGTCAAACTAGCAAAAGTGAGGCACGTTTTTTTCAGCAGCTGAGAACTAACATTGTACTCTGATTAGAAATGATGCACCTGGCCTGAAGATGCTAAAGACTGTCTGTCAATCCTGAGGGAAATACTGCACCAAAGCCCCAAAGAAAGCTGAAATTTTCCTAATGAGAGATTTTGGGTAGGCCTGAGAATGCAAATGGCTTCTTTCTCCAAAGCCTTTCAGCACAAAAACACTGTTGTTAATGCTTTCTTCAAACAAAAGGACACATTAAAAACATTTTGGAAGCAAAGAGGGGCATCAGTATTTAACTCCATCATCAAATCAAATCAAATCAAATCATGTTTGTCACATCACATTTATATTTAGATATTATTAATATTATAATATTTATTATATTAATATATATATATATATATATATGAACAATGAGGAACTTGAAGCTGCTGACCCTCTCTACCGTGGCTCTGTGATGGTCACTTACTTACATTCAGAAATAATTTACCACATCACACAGTATTCATGAATATTTAAATGATTATTTTATAAGTAACATTTTTCTAATGGACTTTGGACGAGTGTGTGTAATGAAGGGACTGAGAAAGCAGACGAGAAGACGGAGTACAAGTGTGAGTTTCCTTTTGCACCGCCTTTATTTTAAACATCCAGAGAACAAGCAGAAACATTACTGGCTGTATTTAATTGTATGTAATACATATGTGTCACATCTATGATCTCACACTATGACAATGAGCAAAAACAGTCTCCTTCACTCTCTCTCTATCTCTCTATCTCTCTCTCTCTCTCTCTCTCTCTCTCTCTCTGTCTCTACTCTGGAAAAAAAGGGTGACCAAGGCATGTTTTAGAATAAAGGCATGTCATAGTAAACCACACGCATTGTGTCAGTGATAGACTCTGAGAGAATCTGTTCAGTTTGCTTTTGGGGATTCACAGGTCAGTGAGTTACACTAAACAATAGGTTCACTCACTCACACACACACACACACACACACCTACACACACACATTTACAGACACACACACACACACACAAACACACACACACACACACACACACAGGTTGCTTTGCTGCTGTCTTTAGAAAGAATAAAACACTGTTTGTACACCAGATAAGTACAGTGCATTGCAGTAGCACCAAGACACCTTATTAGACTGCAGGAAAGATGACGACTATATACATGCATTGTGTCAGTATAAAATAAGGTAAAATTACACATTCATAAATGCATATTCATCTTATTCCACATCTGCATTACATTTATGCTCATTGACTGGTATTTACTTATCCGTTAATGTGGCTGTTTGCATTCTGTGAACATTTCATGACAAATTAACCAACAGAAATGTCTATAATTACTTGAAACTCTATTTACGGTAGTATAAATTTAGGTAAAGAACACACATGCAAAACAACAACAAAAAAATAGTACAGTATCAATTTACTAGTATTATCTTATTCATAATTTTCCATATTTGACAGAAGATCACAGTTTATTCCTTGCTTTCAATGTACAGACACATGTAACTGCTGCAACGTCCTACCCAAATACAACTACCCACTGAATTCTGTTATGACTCAGCACTAGTTCTGTGTAGGGCAGATTAAATGAGGCAGAAAGTGTGAAGACAGCCCCTTTGAGAAGAACTACAGGCTTTGGCTAGACCTATTCTGTTCAAGCAGGAAGTGTCACAGAACAAAGAAGCACAGCCGAACACATTCACTGTGGAGCTCAGACTCAATGGGCGTCTTCTGAACAACCGAGCAACCAAAGAACCATGTGCTTCAGTACATGAGAGAGAACAAGAGGAGCAAAAACACACCAGAACATCTGCTACTCCCAGGGTAACCCTAACCCTAACCCTACTCCTACTCTCAAGAAACCACTGTGTGTGAAGACAGCCCCTTTGAGAAGAACTACAGGCTTTGGCTAATTCTGTTCAAGCAGGAAGTGTCACAGCACAAAGAAGCACAGCCGAACACATTCACTGTGGAGCTCAGACTCAATGGATGTCTTCTGAACAACCGAGCAACCAAAGAACCATGTGCTTCAGTACATGAGAGAGAAGAAGAGGAGCAAAAACACACCAGAACATCTCCTACTCCTAAGGTAACCCTAACCCTAACCCTACTCCTACTCTCAAGAAACCACTGCATTCATTAGTCTTTCCAAAGCACATGCTCTGTACTATCCCTCCTCGCAGCCTTCAAACAGAAAAGTCAGAGACCACCCTTTGCTTATTATTTCAGTCCAAACAGATGTTAAGTACAAATTATTCATTTCTCAGAAGATATTAGATATAAGATTATTTCCTTGCGTAAGGAAAGGGAAAGTCAAAAGAAAAAAAGGTGAGAAAAGCAGACCAGAAATAAAATTAGTCAAACAACGAATGTGCTGGTGTTCTCCATATGTGGTGTGGAGTCAGACCTCAACGTCACTGAATGTGTTTGGGATTAGTCAGAGTGTTAGAAGCAGGAAATACCACCAGCTCCATTCCTAGACAAATACTAATATAATCATATAATAAGTAGTTTTAGAAACCTTTCAGCATTTTTAAGCATATGTTTTCTTTTGTGATACCAATAAATGCATATTGTAGTGGTCATAAATATCGTAGGGTCAGCATGTACAGACTTTCTTGTATCGAGATTACAATTTATATCATATATAACAATAAACATACAGTATTTTACAGTTTGTTTTGTAGGCTTGGTTTACTGTACCAAATATACTGGATGTATGTAGACAGTGTCCACTCACTGCCCACTCTATTAGACACTCCCACCTTGTCAGTCCACCTTGTAGATGTAGAGACGATAGCTCATCTGCTGCTGCACAGTTTGTGTTGGTCAACCTCTAGTCCTTCATCAGCTGGGTAATTTTGGTTGGCGGACTATTCTCAGTGACACAGAGATGCATCTATATATATGTATATATGTATATATATACTGACAAGGTAGGAGTGTCTAATAGAGTGGACAGTAAGTGGACACTGTCTGCACGACACACACTAACACACCACCACCACGTCAGTGTTACTGCAATGCAGAGAATGATCCACCACCCAAATAATACCTGCTGTGAGGGTCCATGAGGGTCCTGACCACTAAAGAACAGGGTAAAAGGGGCTAATGAAGTATGCAGAGAAACAGATTGTCAACACTCTGTAATTGTAGAACTACATATATAGTTCTGGTCCAACCCCAAACCATCTCATCTGGCTTTAGGTCAGGTGATTGTCATAATTTTGAAGTTATAAAATCACATATTGTAAATAATTCAAATGGTAGCATTTACAAATGCATACTGATACTGTCAAAGCAGCTGTTCTTTACATTGTATCATCGTTGTTGACCGCTTAATCCAGATAGGGTCGCAGTAGCAGTTGGGAGATTAGGTTTGTGTCAGATCAGATTTGTGTCACTTCAACCTGGTAATGTGAACGTAGCCAGAGTCACTGTCAGGTGGCAGCCTCCTTAAACACATTCCATGCAGTGGCTCCTGCTGGTCAGGTTTTCACCTGCTTCTGGACTGATTTGGAATGCCCGATGAGCAGTCTGAATGTGGTCTAAGAAGCCACGGTGGGGGCGGGGCTGAAAATGTCTGTGTAAACAAGATCCAGCACATTCATCCCTCTCATTGCAAAGTCCACGTGCTGATGGAATTTAGGGAGCACTGACCTCACGGCTGCAGTATTAAAGTCTCTAGCAACAATAAACACTCTCTCTCAGTCACATAGTTCTGTGGTTTCTTGTTGTTCCTCATTCTAGTCTATTTTTGATTCTTTGTTTCTTTGTAGTTCCTCACGTGGAAAGGCTACAATGCATTAACAACTTCTCTAAGTAACCTGGATTTGAAGTTTACTTTTTACTGTACTTATTCTTGTGCCATACTGTGAAAGTATAATAGCCCCTCCACCCAAACTGTCATGGAAGAGTATGATATCATCCTTGTGTAAACAGTTAACTGAGCTCACAGTTACACCCACATGTGGGAGGAAGGCCAGCTCTACATCTTGTGTTTTCTGACGGCATGAAATGATAATTGTGGTACTGTGCTAAGTTAAGTGGATAAATATGTGAGAGAGTGTTTCATCATAGTTTCTCCACTTTTATAAATTGGGACAATGTTATAAGTTTTAAAGGACCCATATCATGCAGAAGCATAAGAAGGGCTGCCTGGACGAGACACAATACAGGGCAGCCAATCAGAAGAGTCCATTTAAATGTTAATCTCAAAGGAAAACATAAACGAACGAAATAACCTGTTTAATTATAAGGGATGAACACACATCCTTCCTGTAGGAGGAAACCGGAGGAAACTCACAGAGACACAGGGAGAACATGCATACAGAATGGACCCTAGTTGCCATGCCAGGGAATGAAATCCAGGCCCTATACTGAAAATGGCCATGTAAAAATTAATTTCTGATATGTAAACCAACACAAATATCATATCAAGTGAACCTAAGTGAAGAAAAAAAAACACTTAAGCTGCTTATCTTTCTGGGTCACAAGGGGTGTGGTCATTTTCCAGTCCCAGCGGTCACTGGGCAGAAGGCAGGAAACACCCTGGATAGGTCACCAGTCAATTGCAGACAGTTGTGCTACCCACTGCACCACTGTGCTGCCCCTGAAGAACAAATACATTAAAATAGAAATACAAATACTGAACTTCATCACTGAATGTGTGAGAAGCAGAAAATGTCACTAACTTCTAAGACTGTTGAAAAATATCTGTGAATTTCTTTAAAAAACTGAAAGCAAGTCTTCTGAAAAGAATGAAATAAAGGCAAACAGTGGACACATTAAGCACTGTAAAAAAGATATTTTTTTAATAAAGAATAGAAAGTGAAACCTACACAAATGTCAAAGGTGGACCTCAGGGAAGAAAACAAAAACAATCAAAAATGTGGGATACAGGCCTTGTAAGATCTGTTCAGCAGTCTCTTCTTTGCCATGCACAGTTTGCAGAAATGCATGTATAGCTTTAAATTGGTATGGCAATCCGGCCAATAGAAGCATAATCGCTTCAGCATTTTGCCCATACTAAAGTGCCCAGGATCATCTGACTCCAGCACACTGGCTCCTCCCACTGTTATATAGCATCTCATTCTGCATTTACATGCTGTCCAAGCCAATGCAAAGTTCCTTAGCGGTGGGCCTGACAGCGCTGGTTCCTACTGTATCTTCCACAGCCAGCCAGTCGCTTGTCTGTCCTTACATAGCCCTTTCTCTGGGCTTTGTCTTCTTTGCTACACTATACTGCCAAAAGTATTCACTCATCCAACCAAATCATTGAATTCAGGAGTTCCAAAAAAACAAGCACCTAGGTATGGAGACTGCTTCTACAAACATTAGTGAAAGAATGGGTCTCTCTCAGGAGCTCAGTGAATTCCAGTGTGGTACCGTGACAGGATGCCACCTGGGCAACAAGTCCAGTCGTGAAATTTCCTTACTACTAAATGTTCCACAGTCAACTGTCTGTGGTTTTATAACAAAGTGGAAGTGATTGGGAATGACAGCAACTCAGACATGTTCTCTGGAGTAACGAATCATGATGGACAAGTCTGGGTTTGGCGGTTGCCAGGAGAACAATAATTGTCGGCCCCTTAGCTCCAGGGAAAGGAACTCGTAATGCTTCAGTACCAAGAGATTTTTGGACAATTTCATGCTCCCAACTTTGTGGGAACAGTTTGGGGATGGCCCCTTCCTGTTCCAACATGACTGCGCACCAGTGCACAAAGCAAGGTCCATAAAGACATTAATGAGCCAGTTTGTTGTGGAAGAACAGAGTGCTGACCTCAACCTAATAGAACACCTTTGGGATAAATTAAAGCAGAGACTGTGAGCCAGGCCTTCGCGTCCAACATCAGTCTCTGACCTCACAAATGCGCTTCTGGAAGAACGGTCAACAATTCCCATAAACACACTGGAAAGCCTTCCCAGAAGAGTTGAAGCTGGTATAGCTGCAAAGGGTGGGCCGACATCATAGTAAACGCTATGGATTAAGAATGGGATGTGTGGACGAAACCAGTCCTGCGTGTTCGTTGATGCAAAATAAATGAGACGAGTAGATCAGACTGAAGTGAAACAAACGGTTTTATTACAGAATTCTGGAGAGGTTACAAACAGAGAACAGGCATCATGTATCTCCCAAGTAAGCTCTGACCCCTTCTCATCTGACTCCCTTTTTATAGTCGCATGACCGCTCCTTCCTTACCCAAGATATCAGTAGATTCCATCAAGCCTCCAAATGTGTGTGTTAGGCCATCTCACTAATCCACATCATAAAAGTTTAAGGATGCGCTCGAGACGTGAGTGCGTCTGCAAGGTCAGCTTAAGGTATTCCCTGTGTTTACCAACTCCCCCCGTTTTCCAGACAATGGCTCTGCTTATCTGACCAGATGAACCACATGTGTGGTGTGCTAATCCCAGGGTCTACTACTATTAGCTTCGAGGTATTTCCTGTTATCTGACGTCCTTGTGTATTCCACCATTAGTCAGCACACAGCCTTATGTGCTGACTCTTAGCTCTTAGAATTGTACAATATAACCATTAGGCTTTCAATGCAAGACATAATACATCTTAAAAGAGTAATATGAACAATACTAAGGCTAATAATTCCACAGATGTCACTCAAGTTCATATGCGTGTGAAGGCAGACGAGCGAATACTTTTGGTAATATAATGAATATAATAGGGTTAGGGTTAGTATGTCAGGCCCATAGCCAGGGGGGATCGAAGGGTTCGTTCGATCCCCCCCTCGCCCCCTCCACCCCCCCGCCGCCCCCTCGCCCCCTCCCCCTCTCCCCAAAATCGGTAAGCTGCTGAGTGCAGGGCTTCTATTTCTTTACAACTCCCCTGCGTTAACAGTGCGGGACAGACAATGGTGGGTCATTTCATGTGAAATCAGTACACATTCAACCTTGATTATGTCAATTTTAATTACAAACAGATGGTTTTGATGCTGTTTGAAAGCTCTTTTCTGGCTCTACAGAGTACACAAACAACATTGAACTCAACAGTTAGCCGAGTATAAATTATGAGATATTAAAATCTGAATATAAAAAAAACTATTTTAAAATGGTCAGTATCTTTTCCACACATAGCCTGCAATGTCATGAACAACCTCTGAAATATTAGTGCCAGATTCATGCAAAAGCAGTTTTGGAGTTGCCACTAAAAAGGGCCTAACTGTTGAGTTCAGTGTTGTTTGTGTACTCTTTAGAGCCAGAAAAGAGCTTTCAAACAGCATCAAAACCATCTGTTTGTAATTTAAATGGACATAATCAAGGTTGAATGTGTAGTGCCCTACCCTCTTACTAAAAACATTCTTAGTCCATTTCTCCCTTTATATTAGTGGAAGATTCATGCAAATGCAGTTCTGGGGTTCTACATTGCCACTAAAAAGGCACACAAAGTTTGATGAAAATCTGTGTCGGTTGAGTTCCAAAGTGTCCAATTTCCCGTAAAATGACCCTAAAGGAGAGGAAAAACAGACAGACAGTGAAGGCAAGACCCAATTAAAAAATAAAGAAAAAGAAGGCGAGATACAAAAGATGGAGAGGAAAAATAGACAGACAATGAAGAAAAGCAACAGAGACAGACAGCAACAGAGATACAGAGGAGGGAGAGCAACAACAGACCTAGGTGAGCAACAGAGAGAGACAATGAAGTCCCAGCACAGTTGTAGGAAGATTTGAATAAGACGGAACACTTCAATTTATATCATTATTAATTCATGTTTAAGTTTTAATGACCATACCAATAGTGTACCTCATGAAGTAATTATTATCTATTTATGTCAACAGTAGAGAGATAGGCAATAAAGGACAGCAACGTCAGAGACAGACAATGGAGGGCAGCAACAGAGACAATGGAACAAAGTAACAGACAACTGAGGTGAGCAACAGAGACAGACAATGAAGTCACATCACATATGTAGGTAGTTTGAGTAACACTTACATTTATATCAAATTTATGTTAACAGTGGGGAGCAACAGACGAACAAATAAGGACAGCAACAACAGACTCACAACAAACTTATAATGAATAAAATATGTCTAAATTAAAAGGTTTGAAGTGTGCTCGTGTATTTAGGGGGCATTGGATTAGAGAGCCAAATGAAGTCCACTTTTGGGGGAAAAAGATCCCCCCCCATCACAATGCTGGCTACGGGCCTGTATGTAATGTAATATAATGAGAACGCTTCTCAAAATAATAACGCAGTATCTACAAATAATGATCTCAAAATAACAAGATAGTATCTAAATATAATGACTTAGTGAGGCAAATTAACGCCATAACAGTTCTCTTAAGAATGAAAAAATATGAAATGATTATTAATTAGATGAATTACATTTAGATAGCACATAGATCTTAATGGGTGGAAATGCGCTTCCATTGGGATTCCCGTTTAACAACGTGCATCTTTAAACTGGGAAGCTCGAAAAGAGTCATTTTAGTCTCCGGCTGCTTTAAAAATTCCGGACAGCGTCAGCCAGTATAAGACATACAGTGCGCATGAGAAAATGACGGGGCAGCTCTTCTTCTAGCTGAGGGGCTGCAGCAGCCCTGGACCCGCCCAGTGAACTGAACCGAGGAGTCAACTGTTACTTTCGGTTTGTATGTGAACGTAACAGCTGCAGCAGCGCTGGTTGGAGGAGAGCGTTTAGCTCAGTATGCCAGTTTCAGGTACTTAACGGTTCTTCTCCTTTACAGTCTAATTGTAGCCTGAGGACACGCTCGCCTTATTCTGGGTCTTGAGGAGGTGAACGGGCTTCTGGAGTGGCGTGTTGTTCAGAGCAATGACGCAACAGAAAAGCGTGTGAGATCCGGAGGGCGACAAGTTACGCAGATAAGTGTGAGAACCTACTTTTAGTCCAAGTCTTTGTCTCTTTATTTAGTTTGCTCGCCTGGTTTTGATGTTTTTGTAACTATATGTATACATTTGCTGTAGCCCGCTGTCTTCCAACGTACCAGCGTCTGTATCCTTGTCCGTGTCCTTATTTGACCGCGGATGGAAGGACCTATGATGATGTATGTGTCACAAACACTTGAACAGGTCTGGAAAATTACTTCTACAGCTTTATCCTTCACTTTATCCTCATGATATCCCTAATATGACAGTTTGTGAATTTATGTGACCTTATTAAGAAAACGGTGGTGTGCTTGGTTAGTGCATGAGACCAAACCAGCTCATTTTAGTGTGTAATTTGTTTCTACAGACATGTTCCAACCCATTTAACAGTTTTAATGCTTTAATAACATATCCTATATTACACATAACCCATTCTGACCCCATTGCTAGAACCAAATAATGAAATATAAGTTATGAAATTGTGTTGTGACATATGTTACATCGGGATATTAATCTTAAAATACTTACAGAAGAAATACACACATTATCTGCTCAACTAATTTGACTGATTGTATTATTTTATGTCATTACATTTTTTTGTTTTTCAATTTAAGGCATATTTTAACAAATCTAAACATAAAAATAATGTCAAATCAATTAAATTAGTAATGAAATGTAATATGAAACATTTTTTGCATATCCGTACTGAAATGACACCTTGGCTGTAGCTGAAATGCTTTACTTGGTAAAAAAAAAAAAAACAAGCAAGCAACATTTCCAGTGTCCTATGTTGACCCTATTTCAATGGAATATTATTTACTTGTAATATAAATACCAAGAACTGATACAGTCTTCAGGATGCACTCAAGATCATCAGTGGAGATGACACTGAGTTTTAGGGATGTGAAGATAGCTCGGATGAAGCCCCTGAATACCCTGATTACACTCCCAGCAATAAAGACATGGAGAGTAATGGGTTAGTTGGATCTAATGATTGACAGCAGTGAATCAAATGATTAAGATGGTGTACCTCAACTAAATATGAAGCAGAAAAATGGAACCATCCTAGGAAAAAAAAATCTTGGAGAAAGAAACCTTTTGAAATCCCTGATTGCACATTGAAAGGACAAAGTGTCACATCTCCAGACAGTACTCCATACTGTATTCCATACTCACTGGAGTACTTCAGGAAATTCATAACACCAGAAATGGTTCAGTTCAGAACAGACCTCTCTGATGCATGTGTCGTGAGGTACAAAGACCACTGGATTGTGAGGAATTGTTTCAAGCATTACATGTATATTTGGAGCATATATTTGGCTTTGACCAAATTACCAGATGAAAGAGCTGATAATGATAGTGCAAACATTATAATAATGCAAAAGTTTTCTTTCTCTTCAGCTTTTCTCACCAATGTATTAATTCTGAACATTTTTGTACTATCTACCCATTCTCTAAAATTCACTACATAAGTCTTTTTCTAATTTCCGGCAGCTACAATTGCTGTTGTGAATACCTATAATATGAGGTAGTCCTATTTATTATGTACATTTTACAAATCTGAAAAATAATTAGTCGTTAACCAGCAGTGTTGTAGAAATGCGAATAAAAAGGCAATTCTGTATTATTAGCGAAAACTCAAGCAGATTTATTTTTAAACACAGCATATATTTACCATAAATGTCCGATGTAACATATAAGTAACATTACAGAATTTTGACACTAGGTAGAATTTCAAAAAGCTGGTCTGTTCTATATCCCTCATAATTTTCCTTTTAAGGTAAACTGTGTTCTTTAAGGTCTGTGTTCTTATGGGTTAAACCTCCAGAAAATGATTAGAACTACATTTGTTTCCCAGGTTTATGTTTCAGGTACTTTGTTTCTTGCAGTAAACTAAAAATAATGTCAATTGTTTATTTAGAGATGTTAAAGACTGAGCGGGGTCAAAGGATCATGGCTAAAAGAAGTGGAGCCTTACAGCTACAGCAGGGCTGGATGGAGGAGAGCTTACAGCTCAGTATGTCAGCTTCAGGTACCAATCAGTCTGATTTGGCTTTCTATTCCTCCTCCTCTGTTCTTCTCCACTGTCTAACTGTAGCCTATAGGGCATGTTTTCTGTTTTTCAGTGTGTAATAAGAAGGTGAACAGGCTTCTGTAGAGGTGTGTTCCTCAGATGCAAAAGAAATGTGTGTGTTATCTGGAGTGAGATGGCTACATGTGTAAGAGTGAGATGGTGCTTTTAGGTCTGGTCTTTGTGTACTTATTTAGTTTATTCATTATTTATTCATTCATTCATTATTACTTATTTATGCCCCTGGGTGTGAGTGACTGTCTGTGTCTGTCTGTCTGCCCTGCGATGGACTGGCAACCTGTCCAGGGTGGATCCTGCCTTCCACCCGATGACTGCTGGGATAGGCTCCAGCAACCCCCCCCCCCCCCCCAAAGGATGGATGGATGGATGGATGGATATATATATACTGCTCAAAAAAATAAAGGGAACACTTAAACAACACAATATAACTCCAAGTAAATCAAACTTCTGTGAAATTAAACTGTCCACTTGTGCAAATGGAATAGACAACAGGTGGAAATTATTGGCAATTAGCAAGACACACTCAATAAAGGAGTGGTTCTGCAGGTGAGGACCACAGACCACTTCTCAGTACCTATGCTTTCTGGCTGATGTTTTGGTCACTTTTGAATGTTGGTTGTGCTTTCACATTTATGGTAACATGAGATGGACTCAACAACCCACACAAGTGGCTCAGGTAGTGCAGCTCATCCAGGAAGGCACATCAATGCAAGCTGTGGCAAGAAGGTTTGCTGTGTCTGTCAGCATAGTTTCCAGAGGCTGGAGGCGCTACCAGGAGACAGGCCAGTACACCAGGAGATGTGGAGGAGGCCGTAGGAGAGTAACAACCCAGCAGCAGGACCGCTACCTCCGCCTTTGTGCAAGGAGGAACAGGAGGAGCACTGCCAGAGCCCTGCAAAATGACCTCCAGCAGGCCACAAATGTGCATGTGTCTGCACAAACGGTTAGAGACCGACTCCATGAGGATGGTATGAGGGCCAGACATCCACAGATGGGGGTTGTGCTTCATGTCCTTCAGCATGAGCGTTTTGGCAGTGGGTCAGTAATGGTGTAGGGTGGCATTTCTTTGGAGGGCTGCACTCGCCAGAGGTAGCCTGACTGCCATTAGGTACCGAGATGAGATCCTCAGACCCCTTGTGAGACCATATGCTGGTGCGGTTGGCCCTGGGTTCCTCCTAATACAGGACAATGCTAGACCTCATGTGGCTAGAGTGTGTCAGCAGTTCCTGCAAGATGAAGTCATTGAAGCTATGGACTGGCCCGCCCGTTCCCCAGACCTGAATCAGATTGAGCACATCTGGGACATCATGTCTCGCTCCATCCACCAACGCCACGTTGCACCACAGACTGTCCAGGAGTTGGCGGATGCTTTAGTCCAGGTCTGGGAGGAGATCCCTCAGGAGACCATCCGCCACCTCATCAGGAGCATGCCCAGGCGTTGTAGGGAGATCATACAGGCATGTGGAGGCCACACACAATACTGAGCCTCATTTTGACTTGTTTTAAGGACATTACATCAAAGTTGGATCAGCCTGTAGTGTAGTGTAGCCTGTAGTTTTTCCACTTTAATTTTGTGTGTGACTCCAAATCCAGGCCTCCATTGGTTAATAAATTTGATTTCCATTGATGATTTTTGTGTGATTTTGTTGTCAGCACATTCAACTTATTCAATGAGAATATTTCATTCATTTAGATCTAGGATGTGTTATTTGAGTGTTCCCTTTATTTTTTTGGGCAGTGTGTATATATATATATATATATATATATATATATATATATATATATATATATATATATATAAGAGAGTGAGGGGGATAGAGAGAGTCCTATGTCTATAGCTTTAACAAGCTTTAACAGGGAATTCCATTTAAATGGTTAAGATGTATCTTTGTGAGTGTTTCTATGTAAAATGCTTTGTTTTAGAGGAAATTGCTCATTGCTCGCTGTGGTGATGATTGAAACCAGATGTCCGAAGAGTGTAATGCCTCTAAAGGTTTCCTCCTGGATAGGGGTCACCTTGTGGAAGGTCTGTCTTTGAGGTGGCCTATATATTGATGAATACTGTTTTGATGTCATATTATTGTCATTTGTGATATAGCGGCATGAGCGGCATTTGCACATAGCACTTTATTAGGAACACTGTAGTATATATATATATATATATATATATATATATATATATATATATCCATCCATCCATCCATCATCTTCCGCTTCTCCGGGGTTCGGGTCGCGGGGGCAGCATCCTGAGCAATGAAGCCCAGACCTCCCTATCCCCAGCCACTTCCACTAGCTCCCTGGGAGGGATTCCGAGGCGCTCCCAGGCCAGCTGGGCGATATAGTCACGCCAGCGTGTCCTGGGTCTTCCCCGGGGTCTCCTCCCCGGTGGACTTGCCTGTGACACCTCCCAAGGGAGGCGTCCAGGAGGCATCCTAACAAGATGCCCGAACCACCTCAACTGGCTCCTCTCGACGTGAAGAAGCAGCGGCTCTACTCCGAGTCCCTCTCGGATGACCGAACTTCTCACCCTATCTCTAAGGGAGAGTCCAGCCACCCTGCGGAGGAAACTCATTTCAGCCGCTTGTATTCGCGATCTCGTTCTTTCGGTCATTACCCAAAGCTCATGACCATAGGTGAGGGTGGGAACATAGATCGACCAGTAAATCGAGAGCCTTGCCTTATGGCTCAGCTCTTTCTTTACCACAACAGACCGGTAAAGAGCCCGCATCACTGCTGACCCAGCACCAATCCGCCTGTCAATCTCCCGCTCCCTTGTACCATCACTCGTGAACAAGACCCCGAGATACTTAAACTCCTCCACTTGAGGCAAGAGCTCATCCCCGACCCAGAGAGGGCTCTCCACCCTTTCCCGCGTGAGAACCATGGCCTCGGATTTGGAGGTACTGATCCTCATCCCGGCCGCTTCACACTCGGCTGCAAACCGATCCAGTGAAAGCTGAAGTTCACGGCCTGATGTCCCCAATAGGACCACATCATCTGCGAACAGCAGCGATGTGACCCTGAGGTCACCAAACCGGACACCCTCCATCCCCTGACTGCGCCTAGAAATTCTATCCATAAAAATTATGAATAGAATCGGTGACAAAGGGCAGCCCTGACGGAGTCCAACTCTCACTGGGAAAAAGTCTGACTTACTGCCGGCCATGCGAACCAAGCTCCTGCTTTGTTTGTACAGGGCCTGAATGGCTCGTAGCAAAGAGCCATGTACCCCGTACTCCCGAAGCACCTCCCACAGAATACCCCGGGGAACACAGTCGAATGCCTTCTCCAAATCCACAAAGCACATGTGGACTGGTTGGGCAAACTCCCATGAACCCTCGAGAATCCTGGAGAGGGTAAAGAGTTGGTCCAGTGTTCCACGACCAGGGCGGAACCCGCACTGCTCCTCCTGGATCCGAGGTTCGACTATAAGCCGGACTCTCTTCTCCAGTACCCTTGCATAGACCTTACCAGGGAGGCTGAGGAGTGTGATTCCCCTGTAGTTGGAACACACCCTCCGGTCCCCCTTTTTAAAAAGAGGCACCACCACCCCAGTCTGCCAATCAAGTGGCACCACCCCCGATGTCCACGCAATGTTGAAAAGGCGTGTCAGCCAAGACAGCCCCACAACATCCAGAGCCTTGAGGAACTCGGGACGGATCTCATCCACCCCTGCAGCCCTGCCGCCAAGGAGCTTTTTGACTACCTTAGCGACTTCGGCCTCAGTAATGGACAAGCCTATTCCTGTGTCCCCAGACTCTGCCTCCTCACTGGAGAACGTGTCGGTGGGATTGAGAAGGTCCTCAAAGTATTCCTTCCACCGCCCAATGACGTCTTCAGTCGAAGTCAGCAGCACACCATCTCCACTATATACAGTGCTAGTGGCACACTGCTTTCCCCTTCTGAGTCGCCTGACGGTTTGCCAGAATCTTTTCGGAGCCGACTTAAAGTCACTTTCCAAGGCCTCACCGAACTCTTCCCACACCCGGGTTTTTGCCTTGGCAACGACTGAAGCCGCAGATCGCTTGGCCTGTCGATACCTGTCAGCTGCCTCTGGTGTCCTACAGGCCAACCATGTCCGGTAGGACTCCTTCTTCAGCTTGACGGCATCTCTCACCTGGGGTGTCCACCACCGGGTTCGAGGATTACCGCCCCGACAGGCACCAACTACCTTGCGACCACAGCTACAGTCAGCCGCTTCAACAATGGAGGAGCGGAACATGGCCCATTCTGAGTCAATGTCCCCCACCTCCCCCGATATCTGGTCAAAGTTCTGACGGAGGTGTGAGTTGAAGATCAATCTGACAGGTTCTTCTGCCAGACGTTCCCAGCAAACCCTCACTATACGTTTGGGTTTGCCTGGTCTGACTGGCATCTTCCCCCACCACCTGATCCAACTCACCACCAGGTGGTGATCAGTTGACAGCTCAGCTCCTCTCTTTACCCGAGTGTCCAGTACACATGGCCGCAAGTCCGCTGACACGACTACAAAGTCAATCATTGAACTGCGGCCTAGGGTGTCCTGGTGCCATGTGCACTTATGGACATCCTTGTGTTCAAACATGGTGTTCGTTATGGACAAACTGTGGTTTGCACAGAAGTCCAAAAACTGAACACCACTCGGGTTCAGATCAGAGAGGCCATTCCTCCCAATCACACCCCTCCAGGTCTTACTGTCATTGCCCACGTGAGCGTTGAAGTCCCCCAGTAGGACAATCGAGTCTCCAGGAGGAGCATTTTCAAGCACCCCTTCCAAGGACTCTATGAAGGCTGGGTATTCTGAACTGCTGTTCGGTGCATAAGCGCAGACAACAGTCAGGACCCGTTCCCCAACCCGAAGGCGTAGGGAAGCTACCCTCTCGTCCACCGGGGAAAACCCCAACATACAGGCGCCGAGTCGAGGGGCTATGAGAAAGCCCACACCTGCCCGCCGCCTCTCACCATGGGCAACTCCAGAAAAGAAAAAAGTCCAGCCCCTCTCTAGGAGATTGGACCCAGAGCCCAAGCTGTGTGTTGAGGTGAGCCCGACTATATCTAGCCGGTATCTCTCGACCTCGCGCACCAACTCAGGCTCCTTCCCCGCCAGTGAGGTAACGTTCCAAGTTCCAAAAGCCAGTTTCAGCAACCGAGGATCAGAACGCCAAGGCCCACGCCTTCGGACACTGCCCGATCCACAATGCACCGCACCCCTACTACTGCCCCTCCCATCGGTGGTGGGTCGATGGGAGGGGGGACTCATGTAGCTCCTTCGGGCTGGGCCCGGCCGGGCACCATGAGTGAATGCCCGGCCACCAGACGCTCGCTGGCGAGCCCCTCCCCCAGGCCTGGCTCCAGGGTGGGGCCCCGGTAACCCTGATCCGGGCAGGGTACACGAGTCCTGCTTTGTTGTCCTCATAGGGGTGGTTATGGATCACACTTTGTCTGGCCTGTCACCT
Source organism: Pygocentrus nattereri (assembly GCF_015220715.1). Taxonomy (NCBI): domain Eukaryota; kingdom Metazoa; phylum Chordata; class Actinopteri; order Characiformes; family Serrasalmidae; genus Pygocentrus; species Pygocentrus nattereri. Next base: position 17,923,341 of record NC_051217.1, read on the forward strand.
AGGACCAGTTTGCCATGGGAGACCCTACCAGGAGCTTTTGCTCCAGACAACATAGCTCCTAGGGTCCTTCAAGCACACAAACCTCTCCACCACGATAAGGTGGTGATCCATGGAGAGGTATATATATATATATATATATATATATATATATATATATATGTGTGTGTGTGTGTGTGTGTGTGTGTGTGTGTGTGTGTGTATATATATATATATATATATATATATATATGTATGTATGTATATACACGTAGGGCCTCCTTTTGCTCTCAAACCAGCCTCAATTGTTTAGGTCATGGGTTCCACAAGACATTGGAAAAATCATGCAACTCCTGGAGATTTTTGTGGTGCACTTTCATGCTGCAAATCTCGGGTTCTACCACATCCCAAAGGTGTTCTATTGGATTCAGATCTGGTGACTGGTAAGACCCCTGAAGAGCACTGAACTCATTGACATGTTCATTAAACCAGTTTAAGATGACTTGTGCTTTGTGACATGGTGCTTTATCATGCTAGAAGTAGCCATTAGTAGATTTGCAAATTGTGGCTGTGAAGGGATACAGATGGTCAGCAACAAAACGCATGTGGCATTCAAACGATGATTGATTGATATTAACAAGGCCCAAAGTGTGAAAAACATTCTCTACACCTTTGCACCACCTCCACCAGCCTGGACTGATGACACTAGGCAGGTTGAGCCCATGGATTCATGATGTTCGTACCAAATTCTGACCCTACCATCTGTGTGCCTCATCAAAAACTGAGATTCATCAGAATCTCTCAATTTCAATCTCTCAATCTCTCAATTTTCCAGTTTTTGGATTTGCAGATCCTTTTCAACCTATATTCAATTGGATACACTACAAATACAAGATATTTAATGTTCAAACGGATAAACTTTATTGGTTTTTGCAAATATTCACTCATTTTGAATTAGATGCCTGCAACACGTTCCAAAGTAGTTGGGACAGGAGCTTGTTTACCACTGTGTTACATCACCTTTCCTTTTAACAACACTCAATAAGTGTTTGGGAACTGAGGACACTAATTGTTGAAGCTTTGTAGGTGGAATTCTTTCCCATTCCTGCTTGATATACAACTTCAGTTGCTCAACAGTCCGGAGTCTCTGTTGTCGTATTTTGCGCTTCATAATGCACCACACATTTTCAGGTCTGGACTGCAGGCAGACAAGTCTAGTACCACTACAAAGCTATGCTGTTGTAACACGTGCAGAATGTGGCTTGGCATTGTCTTGCTGAAATAAGCAGGATGTCCCTGAAAAAGGAATTTGAAATGTGGACTCGTCAGAACACAGGACACTTTTCCACTTTTGCTTCAATCTCAGATGAGCTCGGGCCCAGAGAAGCCGGCGGCGTTTCTGGGTGTTGTTGATATATGGCTTTCACTTTGCACAGCAGAGTTTTAATTTGCACTTGTAGATGGCGCGACGAACTGTGTTCACTGACAATGGTTTTCTGAAGTGTTCCTGAGCTCATGTGGTAATATCCGTTACAGAATGATGTCGGTTTTTAATGCAGTGCTGCCTGAGGGATCGAAGGTCATGGGCATTCAATGTTGGTTTTCTGCCTTGCTGCTTACTTGCAGAGATTTCTCCAAATTCTCTGAATCTTTTGATGATATTATGGACTGTAGATGATGAAATACCTAAATTCCTTGCAATTGAACATTGAGAAACGTTGTTCTTAAACTGTTCTTAAACTCACTATTTGCTCACGCAATTGTTCACAAAGTGGAGAACCTCGCCCCATCCTTGCTTGTGAACAACTGAGCCTTTCAGGGATGCTCCCTTTATACCCAATCATGACACTCACCTGTTTCCAATTAACTCATTCACCTGTGGAATGTTCCAAACAGGTGTTTTTTGAGCATTCCTCAACTTTTCCAGTCTTTTGTTGCCCCTGTCCCAACTTCTTTGGTGTTGCAGGCATCAAATTCAAAATGAGTGAATATTTGGAAAAAATAATAAGGTTTATCCATTTGAACATTTAAATATCTTGTCTTTGTAGTGTATTCAATTGAATATATGTTGAAAAGGATCTGCAAATCATCGTATTCAGTTTTTATTTATGTTTTAAACAACATCACAGCTTCATTGGAATTGGGGTTGTATATATAGCTTCAGTGTCATTCTATGTCCAAAACAACATCAACAATCTGAGCAACCTTAAAGGTCCTTACTACTCATTTTCATGCTTTTCTTACTACTCATTTTCATGATACTGGCACTCAAGGATACATACATACTTACATGCGCACACATTCAAACAAATGTGAAACAGACCAATGACTGCAAAGTCATATAGGTCTCCGCACTCATCACCTTACCCCAGTAATGCTGCTTATATGTGGGGTGCTCCTCCCCTAGGATAAACCATTACTGGCCTGGGTTAAAACTGCTTCAGATATTCTAATGTATTTACAGGCAACAGTAAATATATTTGCTGTTCTTCACTTAATGTTACATTTATTTATGACATTTATATATATGTATGATTCAGTGTACACTTAAACATCATCAGGTTTTGTCATTCCCTCCTCTTCTACAGAGGATGGACTCACCAAGGTAAGTAAAGCTCAAGTGAACCCATTCAGTTCTCTTTTGCTCCACAAAGTCAAAGATAATCAGTCCTCAGGTAAGTACAGGTAGGTATATACAACCAGTCTTTATGTTGTGATGTGTAAAGGGTACCCTACATCATCCCCACCCCCCTTTAAGCTTGACACCTTCCCATTGATGAGAAAGGAAGTCAGCTGTGACATTCTGGGAGCCTTTAATATATCAGATGTCAAAATGATAGGGCTTCAATGACAGATACCAACGTGTGATCCTGGTGTTGGAATCTTTCATCCCCCTAATCCATTGCAAAGCCTTGTGATCAGTCTCTAAAACAAAGTAATTTCCCATGTCATCGATACAGGCTGCTGCGAAGTTCTCGGTGCCCCTGAGGACTTTGTCCATCAACCGCTGGAACGTTGCAGCTGCTCCATGCAATTTGAAAGGCATTGTGAGGAAATGGTATAACCCTGATGGTGTTCTAAACGCTGTGAGCTTTCTAGAGGACTCGCTAAGTGGCACCTGCCAGTACCTTTTGCACAGGTCAAGTGTGGATCACACCTTGGACTGTCCCAGCCTCTCTATGAGTTCATCTGTCCGAGGCATGGGGTAAGGATCGAAGGTTGACATGGTGTTTAACTTTGAGAAGTCAACACAGAAGCATAGGCCTCCAACCTTTTTTGGAATAAGGACGACTGGGCTGCACCATTCACTGTTCAGTGGTTCAATGATGCCCATTTTCGGCATCTCCTCTACCTCCTTCCTCAGTTCTGGAATGAGTTGTGCTGACACTCTGCAAGTGGTCTGCCGGATTGGCTCATCCTTTGTGAGTCTGATGCTGTATTGAATCACTGCTTCATCTCCGCCACCTCCAGCTCAGTCTCCTGTCTTTTAGACAGAGCCACAGTCTCCAAACCATACATCATAGCAGGATGCACTACTGTCTTGTAAACCTTCCCTTTCACTCTTGCTGCTATCCTTCTGTCACACATCAGCCCTGACATCCGTCTCCACCCACTCCATCCTGCCTGCACCCTCTTCTTCACCTCTTTTCTACACTGTCCATTGCTCTGGATTGTTAACCCAAGACATTTGAAGTCATCCACCTTTACGACCTCTACTCCTTGCATCTTCACCTTTCCACCTGCCTCCCTCTCATTCACACACATGTATTCCGTCTTATCTCTACTGACCTTCATTCCTCTCCTCTCCAGTGCAAACCTCCACCTCTCCAGATTCTCTTCCACCTGCTCTCTACTCTCTCCACAGATTACAATGTCATCTGCAAACATCATGGTCCATGGAGCTTCCTGTCTGACCTCATCTGTCAACCTGTCCATCACCATTGCAAACAAGAAGGAGCTCAAAGCTGATCCCTGATGTAACCCTACCTTCACCTTGAAACCATTTGTCACTCCAACTGCACACCTCACCACTGTCTCACTATCCTCATACATGTCCTGCACCACCCTAACATACTTTTCAGCTACACCTGACTTCCTCATACAGTACCACAGTTCCTCTCTTGGCACCCTATAATATGCCTTCTCTAGATCCACAAAGACACAATGTAGCTCCTTCTGACCTTCTCTGTACTTCTCTACCAACACTCTCAACGCAAAAATTGCATCTGTGGTACTCTTTCTGGGCATGAAACCAAACTGGTGCTCACTGATCTGAACCTCTCGCCTTAGCCTTGCTTCAACAACTCTTTCCCATACCTTCATGGTGTGGCTCATCATCTTTATACCTCTGTAGTTATTGCAGCTCTGCACATCACCCTTGTTCTTAAAAATGGGGACCACTACACTGCTTCTCCACTCATCAGGCATCCTCTCACTCTCCAGGATTTTGTTAAACAACCTGGTTAAAAAGTCCACTGCCTTCTCTCCTAAACATCTCCATACCTCCACAGGTATGTCATCTGGACCAACTACCTTTCCATTCTTCATCATTTTTAAAGCTGCCCTCACTTCCACTTTACTAATTCTCTGCACTTCCTGATCCACTATCTCTCCCCCGTTGTCCTCCTCTCTCTCATTTTCCTCATTCAATAGTTCTTCACAGTACTCCTTCCATCTACTCATCACTCTCTGTTCACTCACTAGTACATTTCCCTCTCTATCCTTTATCAGCCTAACCTGCTGTACATCCTTTCCAGCTCTATCTCTCTGTTTAGCCAAACGATACAAGTCCTTTACTCCTTCTTTACTGTCCAGCCTCTCATACAACTCATCATAGGCCTGAGCCTTTGCCTTTGCCACCATTCTTTTTGCTATGCGACTAGCCTCACAGTACTCCTGTTTACTTCCTTCATCTCTCTGGTTATCCCACTTTTTCTTAGCTGCCTTCTTCTTCTGAATACTCTCCTGGACTTCCTAATTCCACCACCAACTTTCTTTGTCTTCTTTCCTCTGACCAGACGAAACACCCAACACATTCTTGCCAGTTTCTCTCACCACCTTAGCTGTAGTTTCCCAGTCCTCAGGTAGCTCCTCACTGCCCCCAAGGGCCTGTTGCAATTTTTCCCTGAACTGCCTGCAACCATCCTCCTCCTTCAGCTTCCACCATCTAATCTTTGGCTCTGTCTTCACTCTCTTCCTCTTCTTTGTTTCTAATCTCATTCTACAGACAACCACCCTATGCTGCCTTGCTACACTTTCCCCTGGTACCACTTTACAATCTCCAATCTCCTTTAGGTGCCATCTCCTGCTAAGGATATAATCCACCTGTGTGCACCTCCCTCCACTCTTGTATGTCACCCTGTGTCCTTCCCTCTTCTGAAAATACGTGTTCACCTCAGCCATTTCCATTCTCTTTGCAAAATCTACAACCATCTGACCTTCCGCATTTCTGCCTTTCACACCATACATACCCAGCACCTCTTCATCCCCTCTGTTCCCTTCACCAACATGTCCATTGAAGTCTGCACCAATCACTAATCTCTCCTCTAAAGGGACACCATCTACCACTTCATCCATCTTACTCCAAAATTCCTCTTTCTCCTCTGACAACCACCCTGTGGTGCATATGAACTGACCACATTCAAAATTACACCATCAACCTCCAACTTCAGGCTCATGATACTGTCTGACACTCTCTTTACATCTAGAACACTTTTCCCAAGCTGTTCCTTTATGATTATCCCTACTCCATTTCTCTTCCTCTCTACACCATGATAGAACAGTTTGAATCCACCTCCAATGTTCCTGGCCTTGCTTCCTTTCCATCTGGTCTCCTGGACACACAGAATATCTACCTTCCTTCTCTCCATCATGTCTGCAAGCTCTCTGCCTTTACTAGTCATTGTCCCTATGTTCAGAGTCCCTACTCTAACCTCCACACTCCTGCCTTTCCTCCTCTCTCGCTGCCTTCTAACCTGCCTTCGTCCTCTCCTCTTTGATGGTCTTCGACCTACAGTAGTCCAATTTCCACCGGCACCCTGCTGGTCAACAGCACCGGAGGCACCTCGACCGATCCGGTATGGCAATCACATTTGTGATCCGCATGATAGTTTTGGCACAAGTTTTACGCCGGATGTCCTTCCTGACGCAACCCTCACCATTTATCCGGGTTTGGGACCGGCACCAGAAGTACACAAAGTACACCCCTAATGGCTGGTTTGCTTCTTTCACTGCTTTAAAGTCATTTATTTCCTCTGCACTCATAGGAACATAGGCTGCCCTTGCTTTTCCTTCTAGCAATGGGACTAGATGAAAAGCACAGTCTGCTCTTGGCCATCTAGCCACTAGCACACGTAGTTTGAACATTAGGAAGTAATGTTTGACATCGTCAGTGTCTTTGAGCTGCGGGAGCCTTAGCCATGCTATCAGCGGTGTCCTTACATGCTCTCCCTCTGTCTCATTTGCTGGTACCACCGGGCTGTATATCCTTGACTGCGCCGCTGTTGTTGTTGGACCCCTACGGACTTCTTCCTGCAGTAGCCCGAACTGGTGCTGCAGCGATCACCACCTCAGGTCCTGCCTCCTCTCTTCTCTCTGTTGCTCTTCATCCTTTCGCTGCTGAGCATCAATGAAGCCTTGAAGCATTTGCCACAGGTTAGCAATCTTGGATGCACTCTCTGTGGGTCTTTGTGCTGAGGACAGCTCACATTCCTCTTCGCTGTTGTTTGTGTGTTCTCTTTGGGTGGTTGGGGGTTTCTTGGGAGCCATCGTCTCCTCGTGGTGGAGTGCTCCTCGTGCTGTTACTGTTCATCTCGCCACCACAGTGCGTATTGCTCCGCCTTGGAATCTCTTGTTTTTGCTGAAGGTTGTTGAACTACTGCCACTGTTGTGCATGGCTTTGCACCACTGTTACCATTTGTGAAGAAGCGTATTTACATGTGCACCCATTCAAACGAAAAACAAAAACGAAAATAGTCTATACAACTATGAAACAGATCCATGACTGCAAAGTCATATAGGTCTCCGCACTCATCACCTCCAGTCATCCACTGTAAAGGGTACCTTACATCATCAACAGAGAGTGTGATAGCAAGCGGTCCACGTTAAATGTAAAAAAAAAGCTAATACATTAGCTACCTCCTCTTAACATCAAGGTGTTCCGTGATTCCTCACAAATCTAACCTACTTTGCAGGTGTGATGCAAAGTAAGGCACAAAAGAAATTTCTTCACCATGTCCGGTAATATGATCATGCTGGCACAAAGTCAGCTTGTATGAACTCTGTCTCAAGAGCAGAGTCCAGCTGTTAGCTAGGTTAGGGCAGTATTTAGGTTAGGGCAGTATTCTCAAACCCATCCTGGAGAGCTACCTTCCTGCAGAGTTTCTTGAATACAACACTTATTCTACTGTATATTTCTCTAGATTTTGTGTATATTCCTCTAGATTTTGTTTATATTTTCTCTAGATTTTGTATATATAATATATTTCCATTTGTTTTTTAATATTTTACTTTACTTATTTACTTTCTGTATAGTGATACCTGAGCCTCACCACACCATTTCAATGTATAAATGTCCTGACATGTTGTGCAAATGACAAATAAACTTGAAACTTGAACTGGTTATGCACTTTATGCAGTGTACGTTTACTAGGAAAGAAGCCAAGTTTGGACACCAAACAAATCTTGGCTGATCAACATGTCATTTCTCAAATAATCTTTAATGCTCCGGAAGCAATTTCAGACAAAAAAAAAAAAACTTGTATTTTGTCTGAATATGTAAAACAGCTATCAGCAATACTCTGTATTTAACTAAATAATACAATTTTTTCAACTGCCAAAGCCAAAAAAAGTTGTTTTTTTGTCTTCACAGGGCAGCACAGTTTTCCACAAAGCAAGCCAACCTTCTTTCCAAAGATTCTCCTGGTGCCTCTCATCTTGTCTGTCATCTTCATCCTTTTCTACTTAAAAAACAGTTTAACTATTACTAAGCCTTTTATAGTTTATCCTGACAGGACAGGGACACATAAGGAAATTGTTCATCAAGAAACTGCTGAAAAGCAACCTGATTCTTCTCTTGGAATTACAAGTGCTACACGAAGTGCTACACCAAGTGCTAAACCACACTTAACGGCATGTGGTGTGCAAGTTCAGAGTGGTCCAATGATTAAAGTTGTAAACCACAAAGCCTATGTGATCAGTTCTTATGTGGAGCACCGTTTAAGCAGTAAAACGATACGAACAGTTGCTATAGTGTTTCGTAGTGAACAAGTGCAATACTACTGCTTATTATGTTGCAACGGAATTAACATTTCTGCAGCTGCCCGTCTCGACATTCACTCTGACCACTTTGAATTTGACTATGGCACGGCAGATATTACTTGTCAAGTCCCCACTACATGCACAACACCAGCATATGTGGCTATTACTTCCAAAACACATGAATGGGGCAGATCTGTATGGAATATACAATCCTTCCAACCTGTTGGGAATCAACAGCCCAGGACAGAAAACTTCGCTTATGCTTTTACAGTATGTATATCTGTAATGTATGATTACATGAATGTGTTGGGGCTTGTGCAGGCCATGGAGATGTTCAAGCTGCTTGGTGTTCAGAAGGTAGCCATTTACAAGACCAGTTGTTACCCAGATACACAGAAGGTTCTGGACTACTATGTTAGGCAAGGCTTTGTGGACATCATCCCATGGACTGTGTCGTCCTACATCAAGGTGGCCAGAGGATGGAAGAAGTCTGATTCACCAGGGGAACTGGAATTCTTTGGGCAAATTGTGGCTCTCAATGACTGTGTGTATCGCTACATGTATGAGAGTCAATATGTAGCTCTACAAGATTTGGATGAGCTAATTCTTCCTTTGAAAGAAGATAACTGGACAAGACTCATTCCTCAGCTGGAGAAGATTTACCAACATCATGCAGGATTTGAGTTTGAGAATAACGTATTTCCCATTTCCCTTTCCAGTAATAAGAAACCTGAGAATACACCAGGTTTTTGGAAGCAGTTTAAAGGAGAAAACATCCTACCACATGTATACAGGATACCCAATGACCCAAATGTGTTCAACAATTTCAAAGTCATTGTGAATCCTCGGTTAGTGTTTAAAGCTACAGTACATGGCGTTTTAGATTCAGCAAGTGGTACTGTCAGGGTGGACCCCAAAATTGCCCGCATGTACCACATTAAAAGGTATCCAAGCAAAAACGTTAGAGCAAATTCCGTTATAAGGGATACACGTCTGTGGGACTATGTAGATAAGCTGATTCCTGCTGTATCTGAAGTACTTAGACAAGCACTGAATATTCAATGAAATCAACTGTATAATTAAGTGTGTATATTTACACTGCTCAAAAAAATAAAGGGAACACTTAAACAACACAATATAACTCCAAGTAAATCAAACTTCTGTGAAATCAAACTGTCCACTTAGGAAGCAACACTGATTGACAATCAATTTCACATGCTGTTGTGCAAATGGAATAGACAACAGGTGGAAATTATTGGCAATTAGCAAGACACACTCAATAAAGGAGTGGTTCTGCAGGTGGGGACCACAGACCACTTCTCAGTACCTTTCTGCTTTCTGGCTGATGTTTTGGTCACTTTTGAATGTTGGTGGTGCTTTCACACTCGTGGTAGCATGAGACGGACTCTACAACCCACACAAGTGGCTCAGGTAGTGCAGCTCATCCAGGATGGCACATCAATGCGAGCTGTGGCAAGAAGGTTTGCTGTGTCTGTCAGCGTAGTGTCCAGAGACTGGAGGCGCTACCAGGAGACAGACCAGTACACCAGGAGACGTGGAGGAAGCTGTAGGAGGGCAACAACCCAGCAGCAAGACTGCTACCTCTGCCTTTGTGCAAGAAGGAACAGAAGGAGCACTGCCAGAGCCCTGCAAAATGACCTCGAGCAGGCCACAAATGTGCATGTGTCTGCACAAACAGTTAGAAACCGACTCCATGAAGATGGTATGAGGGCCCGATGTCCACAGATAGGGGTTGTGCTCACAGCCCAACACTGTGCAGGACACTTGGCATTTGTCAGAGAACACCTGGATTGGCAAATTTGCCACTGGTGCCCTGTGCTCTTCAGATGAAAGCAGGTTCACACTGAGCACATGTGACAGACGTGACAGAGTCTGGAGACACCGTGGAGAGCAATCTGCTGCCTGCAACATCCTTCAGCATGACCGGTTTGGCAGTGGGTCAGTAATGGTGTGGGGTGGCATTTCTTTGGAGTGCCGCACAGCCCTCCATGTGCTCACCAGAGGTAGCCTGACTGCCATTAGGTACCGAGATGAGATCCTCAGACCCCTTGTGAGACCATATGCTGGTGCGGTTGGCCCTGGGTTCCTCCTAATGCAGGACAATGCTAGACCTCATGTGGCTAGAGTGTGTCAGCAGTTCCTGCAAGATGAAGTCATTGAAGCTATGGACTGGCCCGCCCATTCCCCAGACCTGAATCTGATTGAGCACATCTGGGACATCATGTCTCGCTCCATCCACCAACGCCACGTTGCACCACAGACTGTCCAGGAGTTGGCGGATGCTTTAGTCCAGGTCTGGGAGGAGATCCCTCAGGAGACCATCCGCCACCTCATCAGGAGCATGCCCAGGCGTTGTAGGGAGGTCATACAGGCACGTGGAGGCCACACACAATACTGAGCCTCATTTTGGCATTACATCAAAGTTGGATCAGCCTGTAGTGTGTTTTTCCACTTTAATTTTGTGTGTGACTCCAAATCCAGGCCTCCATTGGTTAATAAATTTGATTTCCATTGATGATTTTTGTGTGATTTTGTTGTCAGCACATTCAACTTTGTAGAGAACAAAGTATTCAATGAGAATATTTCATTCATCCAAATCTAGGATGTGTTATTTGAGTGTTCCCTTTTTTTTTTTTGAGCAGTGTGTGTGTATATGTGTGTGTGTGTATATATATATATATATATATATATATATATATATATATATATATATATAATGTATGTATAGGGCTAATTTTGTCACAGTGTTAAGAGAAGGCAGCTGTTTATTTTTGCTGGCAAACATTGATTTGGGGGGGAAAAAAAAGCTTCCCTGCATGTCTGAAAGGCGAACGCTGTTTATGCACTTATGCTGGAATGTGTTGGGAAAACTCAGGGAGTTTGTATTGCCAAGAAGCCTTTGCATTTCTTTCAGCTTATTCTGTACAATTTTTCACACTCTTCAATTCACATTTTTAAAGTGTGAGTTTAATTGCACCTTAATCTTCATATAGTAACTGCCACTACTTCCAGCTTCCAAAGCCAGTTAAGTCTTTCTAAAAGAGTGTTTGCCTTTAAGTGTTAATTTGCTGTTGGAAGAGCACTGAAAAATAATTTCAGGAACTTTTTTTCTTTACAACCGCTGTTTGTAAAGTCAAATTAAATGCTTTTGCACTTTGTAATAATCTGTCAGCAGTTCAAGATTCAATAAGTTATTAAGGCAAGAATTCTGGTTACACTTAAAAATGGATGTGTCAAACTGACAATCATTATTTCCCTGACCATTTCTCGTTATATACTAACTGCCACTGACAGCTTTTAGGACCATGCAACAATTGTTTTTTTTTTTTTACTTTATTTTTATTTTTGTATTTACAGGTGTTATTTTAAAATGCTTTTGTACATTATTATGAACAATAAATGCAATGAGGTTGATTAAGGAAACCAGGAAAGAATGATACATCGGCATAAAAAAAACTGGTTAAATTACATTAGGTAGATTTTCTTAGTGAAAAGTGCATCCTATACAGAAAATACACATTTTAATGTGAATATACTATATATTTGCTAAATTCAACATACTGGGAAGAAAAAAAACTACAGAAGGATGTTAATTTTTTTGTATGTAATAGATAATGTAATAAAGATAATGTATGTAATTAGGTAAGTAATAAGATTATGGTACAGGCTATCAGATGTAATTTGGGAGATTAGACAGATTCTTTATATTGTACAAATCTGCCAGTCAAAGCCTTTACAAGTTACATTACTGAACCTTCTCTGGCAAAAATAATCCAGCTTGAATAGGGCTTAGATTATATTGCTAACTCACATCAGATCAAATGGTCTTTTACACTTCTTTAGAAGTGGAAAAGGATGAAGAGCCATCCCTTACCAAGGAGATGAAAAGGATAATGACAGAAGACCTTAACAACAGATACACAGAGAAGGCAAAGACAGCCATACAAATGGCTTGTTTCATTGGCCCCCACTTCAAAACAAGCTTTTTACAGTTAGGCCCAGAAATATTTGGACAGTGACACAAGTTTTGGTATTTTAGCTGTTTACCAAAACATATTCAAGATACAGTTGTATAATCAACAGACTCTCAGATTTAATTTGAGGGTATTCACATCCTAATTGGAGGAAGGATTTAGGAATTATGGCTCTTTAATATGTAGCTGCCTCTTTTTCAAGGGTCCAAAGGTAATAGGACAATCATCTCAAAAGCTATTTCATGGGTTGCATGGGCTATTGCCTCATCAATCCATCATCAATTAGACAAGTAAATGGTCTGGAGTTGATTCCAGGTGTGGCATTTGCATTTGGAAGCTGTTGCTGTGAACCCAAAACATGTAGTCAAAGGAGCACTTAATGGAAGTGAAGCAGACCATCATTAGGCTGAAAAAAGAAGAAATCCATCAGAGAGATAGCAGAAATGTTAAGAATGGCCAAATCAACAGTTTGGTACATTCTGGGGAAAAAGGAGCGCACTGGTGAGCTCGGGAAGTCAAAATAGCATGTATGTCCATGGAAGACAACAGTGGTGGATAATCGCAGAGTCCTTTTCATGTTGAAGAAAAACCCCTTCACAACATCCACCCAAGCTAAGAAAACTCTCCAGGAAGTATGTCTATCAGTATCTAAGACTACCACAAAAAAGAAGACTTCATGAGAGCAAATACAGAGGGTTCACCACAAGGTGCAAACCATTAATCAGCCTCAAAAATAGAAAGGCCAGATTAGACTTTGCCAAAAACCATCTAAAGAACGCTGGAACTTCTGGAACAGTATTCTTTGGACAAATGAAACTAAGATCAACCTGTACCAGAATGATGGGAAGAAGATAGTATGGAGAAGGCTTGGAACGGCACATGATCCAAAGCACACCACATCCTCTGTAAAACATGGTGGAAGCAGTGTGATGGCATGGGCATGCACAGCTTCCAGTGGCACTGGGTCACTAGTGTTTATTGATGATGCAACAGAAGACAGAAGCAGCTGGGTGAATTCTGACATGTACAGGGATATACTTTCTGCTCAGATTCAACCAAATGCAGCAAGGTTGATTGGACATCGCTTCACAGTGCAGATGGACAATGAGCCAAAACTTACTGCGAAAGCAACCACAGGGTTTTTTTTTAAGGAAAAGAAGTGGAATATTCTGCAATGGCCCAGTCAGTCACCAGATCTCAACCCGATCGAGCATGCATTTCACTTGCTTAAGACAAAACGTAAGGCAGAAAGACCTACAAACAAGCAACAACTGAAGACAACTGCAGTAAAGGCCTGGCAAAGCATCACAAAAAAGGAAACCCAGTGTTTGGTGATGTCCGTGAGTTCCAGACTTCAGGCAGTCATTGCCTGCAAAGGATTTTCAACAAAGTATTAAAACGAACATTTTATTTATGGTGAAGTTAATTTGCCCAATTACTTTTGAGCCCCTGAAATGAGGAGGCTTTGTAGAAAAATTGTTGCTATTCCTAAACGTTTCATAGCATATTTTTGTGCATCCCCTTGAATTAAACCTAAAAGTCTACACTTCAATTGCATCTCAGTTCTTTCATTTCAAATCCAATGTGGTGGCATGCAGGGCCCAGATCATAAAGATTGTGTCACTTAACTGTAGAACACCCCCACAGTGGCACCGGAAAGGAAAGGCCTGCTGAGAAAAATTCCCTTAACAAGACAGCAGAAAGGTGAAGAGGATCCAGTTACGGACACCCCAGAAAACTGGGTGAAAGAACAGATCAGGGTCTACTTGTCTCTGCCATCCATTCCAGCAGAAGAGGATCCACTGGTATGGTGGAGAGGCCATGCATCAGAGCTGCCTCATCTTGCCAGGGTTGCCAGGAAGCGTTTGTGCATCCCAACAACCAGCGTGCCATGAAAGAGATTGTTCAGTGCGAGTGGGCACATAGTATTACTATACTATATTACTCAAAAAGTAATACTACAAATGTATTGACTATATATTTTTATTTTTATTTTTATGCAAACAAAAAGTGCATATTGCTGCCAATTCTATTTGTGTTAATATAAAAGTTGGTGAAAGAAGTCTCAGCTTGTGTATCAGTATTTATTTATTTATTTATTTTACTTTTCAACACATTTGAACAATATCACGATAATACCAAAAGACAGTGTGTCACATATACTATCTCAGGGCAGGCCCCCAAGGACAAACTGAATGTGGCATATATATGCCCTTTTGGATTTATTTCATTATTATTATAGATTATTAAGAAACAAGATTGAGTATGTTATTGGATAGAATTATTTAGGTTGCCCAGTGATAACCAATATGTCTATGGAAACCAGTGACTACTGTTAGAAGCCTATCAAGACATCATGTATGAATATGTGAAGTGGGAAAACCAGAGTGGAAATTCTGAGCACATCCAGCATCAATCAACATGGAAATTAATGCTTGTTAGATGTGAGATCTTTCTTACCTACAGCTGTAAGGTTCTACAATGATTCTCGTTACTGCAGAGACAGTACTGATCTTCTGCTCTCTCAACTGAACTGAACCACATCACTGTATCTCCTCTCTGATCAATACACACTGTGCAATACATCATAACCGCTACTGTAACGACACATTCGCTGTGCACTTTACACTGTAATATTGATGCAACTCACAGTTTGTCTATAATATGTGCTTTTAGTTTACCTCATACCACTCAGTGCTTGCTGTCTTGTAAACACAATGACATGTAATGTCTCATATGCCATGTAAATATGCAAGTAGATATACTTTGATTTTATTTCTTATTGATTTTTTTATTTATAGTTCTCTAGACATAAGTGTATGTGCAATTATATGTCTTGCTGCTGTAACATTGCAATTTCCCTCTGGGATCAATAAAGTGCAACCAACCAACTAAACATCCAACCAACCATCCAACCAACCCTTCTCTGTGAATGGATTTTACGCTAAATATATTATAGGTCAAAGTCTTTCAAAACTATCTTGTTGAAAAACATCATTACCATTCCATGTAAAATGTCTGACTCATATGCATGTTATTTGTTTCTCTTAAATAAAAGAGAGTCATGTGGTGTTTCACTATCTACAGGGAATGAGCATCATATTGTATCCATGTAGTGTATCACTTTCACTGAGAGAGCTTTTCCAACGTCTGGTTCCTGTCACCTCCACTGTGAGCAATCCTGACTCTAAGTTTCTCTAGAACAGAGCATTTCACACCAAACCACTCTGAATGACTTTGTTTACATTGAATCATGCAGGGACATGTAAAATCAGAGTGAATTCCCCTTTAAAAACTACATGGTTGGCTTATAAGAGGAAAACATTTGGTTATGGCTGGGCAAGGCTGAAAACATACGGTGTAAGTGTTTAAGAAAGCATGGAAATTAACTGTGCAGCTGCTCTGGTTGAGAGGCTTTGGGCCAACTGCTGCTTCCTGTTTGCATATAAGTCTGAAAACTACAGCCTGCTTAGGCTTTCTCTTGAGTCTTACTCAGTGTCTTATACTAGGAATTCAAAGATTTCAGTTCTGTTTTCTTACTGTCTTTGTTTTTGATGCTAACTTTGTTCTTTAGAAAAGACACTCCCGGGAAAGGTTTGCTAAAAGCAATGGATGAGAATGAAACAAAAGGAGAAAAGAAAAACAGTACTGCAGAGAAATTGGGTACATTTATTTCTGCTTCAACAGTGACAGTGAAGTTACTCTTTGTGTTCATAAGCAGGCATTTTGGCCCTGGGCTCAATGACCGTCAAATTAAACTCTTACATTCTTACATAGTTGTGATGAAATAAACCGTGAAATAGTTTTCTGATGGCGCCATATACAAACAATCAGCTAATAGACAATCAGCTTTCAAAGCAATGTAGCACTTCCTGTCAGAGAAAAGTAAACCATGACAACTTTAGTTCACTCAACTTTTAGAGACAGCTCTCTAAAAAAAACTTAGTTTTTCAAGTTGTTTCAAATAATACATGGAGTTAAATGCACTCAGACTTTTAAGTTTAACAAAGTACGAGCATACATGACACAAATTATTTAATGCCTTTGAAGGCCACATGCCAAACACAAGGCCCAAGGGCTGGATCAAGCCTGCAGCACAATCCTATGCAGCCCATTAATATTACCCCTTTTCACAGTGCGCTACACTACAATGCCCAGCATGTAGTGCAATGTAACGTGATCTCCCACACCCACCCCGACAACAGCTTATGGGACAGAAGTTACACCACAATTCTACGTCCAAGACATGATTCAGCTGCAGTTCAACCAATCTAAACACTTAGCTCAGAAATTGCCTGTGTCTTTTTACATGTCATTTTTTGGAGTTTATGTACCAAAAACATTACATGATCATTTTCCAACCACTCTTTATCCCTTAGAATCAAAGAGGGTGTTTTAGTTACTGGACCTGTAAGACTGATATATCGTCACTGTCGAACAAAAAACACGTATCTCCAAAATAGCAATTTTACAGGTCAGAGCAAAAACAATCTTTACTTTCTGTGGAAGTTTTTATTCTAAGCTATTTTAGAGCATTTCTATTGGTCAAATCATCATGAAATTTTCACACAATGTAAAGGACGGCTGCTGAGCTCAAATGATGCAGAAAAGTAAAAATCACAAAAAATGGAGATACATGTTTTTCATTGGACAGAGACAACATGTAAACTACCTTGATTCTGATTGGCTACTCCATTTTGCATTTCATTCAAAAAGCAGTAAACCTGCAGAGTGAATGAGCAGGGCTAAAGGCAGATATATGTGTCACATCTGCCACCTGCCATTCTCCTCCCCACCACAGGAGGTCACCGTCTCCTGAATACTAGGCATTTCTTGATCCTCTGACCTCGTTAGTCTACCATCTTGTGTATATATACCCTGCGTTTGCAGGTGCTCATTGCAAAGTCTTGTTTGGTTTTGCTGTAATTCTGAGCGTTTATGTTTTTGATTTGGTTTTCTGGTGTTTTGACCTTGCCTCTTGGTTTGTTTTTGACTGCTCTTTTGGATTTGCCCTCTTTGGATTTGTCTGCTTTCTGTGGCCTGCTTTTTTTGGATTTCTGACCCCCTGCTTGTTATTACCTACCTTGCATCAGGAATTAAACTTGCACTTGACTCCTGCCCCTCGTGTGAAGCAGTTTGTGACAATATGTGTGTTGGTTTTTGTGAGCTGATCAAATTCAAAATGAGCTGTTTTCGCAGTGTAGCTTTCACATGTGGTTTGCATAGGCTTGGGAGTGAATGGTGTGTTTTTGACATTTTCAAATTGTTTAAATATATCAATTTATTTTATTTTAAGACAAAGCATAATGTTTCACAATATGGGCCCTTGTGGTGTTGAACTAGATTAAAGTAAAGGTTAAGCAAAAAATCAAATGTAAACAGTTTCCCCCAGATGTAGTCAAATAGCCCAATCTAAATTTTGTTTGGTATGGAGCTGGAGCCTAAGTCTAAACTTGGTTATAAGATGTGTAGGTTCACTGTTAATTTTAGTTAGTAAATAAGGTGGTTATATTTGTGTTGTAGATGCAACAACCCCTGCTCTGTATCAGAGTTGGCCCATTTCTCTAGAGTGCACCATTTCACAACAAAACTGAAGGAGTCTACCAATATGTTTAATAATAATAATTATGTAGAAATATTGGACAAAAAAGTGTATTTAAAATAAAGAATCTATGTTGCAAATCTATGCTATAAGGGATGTGTACCTAGTACACTCTTTAAAAAAGTGCTAAAGGTTCTTTGAGCAGTGTCATGGAAGAACCACTTTTGTTTCCCTAAACATGTTGAGAGCATAAAAGTTTGAAGGACTCTTTTGGCACATTCATTTTGAAGAGTGTAGGCCATGTTGGTGATCCATTCCTACCTATGTTACCATTTTGGAGATGTGAGGTTCTGTTATGACAGCGACAAGATGCTTAACTATTATGTATGTGCTCATTTAACTACTGTCCTTGTGTGTCTGACATGAGAATGAAGTCACACATACCCAGGTTTTTGTTTAAAGATAGCCTAAATGCTTTTATATGTAGGCTGTTTTAGCTAGTAGAGGTTCCTAAAGGACAAAAGAGAGGAGGCAGTTCAGGTCACTTAAGGGTAGTTTCATACCATTTTCTACCATTTCCATTTTTTGTGGAAGTTCCTAGAGGTGTTCACATCCACAAAGCAACACTAACCCTGCATATCTGAATTGCAGTGGCTCTTTAAACACTTTTTCTGGAAGGTGGAAACACTCAGAGCATTTGAGATTGGGGAAGGTCATGATGACAAAAAGCAATTACATTACAGTCTCATCCTATAACAAAATACTGCTGTAATACTTTTATACTGCGAGTTTATTTGCATCTTAATCTCTGTATCCTAACTAACACTTATTCCAGCTTCCAAGACCAGTTGTTATTTTTATCCAGATGAGTGTTAACAACATTGCTGTTGGAAGAGCACTGGAAAATAATTTGAAAGTCAAATAAAATGCTTTTCCACTTCATAATAATCAGTCGTTTAAGATTCAGTGACTTACGAAGCCAAGAATTCTGGTTACACTTATGTGCCAATCCACCAGTCATTGTTTCCATGAGAGTTTCTCCCAAAATCTTATCAGTATGAGCCACCTTGTACTCAACAATTCACACACCTGTTGGTTTCAGAAGCTGCTGACTCTGTGGGGGGGCTGATTGCACAGTGCTGCTGTTTGTCATGTAAAAATGTTAATTTTGCATGCCCCTTCCACTTTACATACATATGACAGCAGCAGAGAATCAGTCTGACTTCAAAAGCACAGCTTATATTTCACAAGACTCTACAGTACATCACTTACTTATGTATGCCAATAAATAGAAGCAATTTAGTTTGATACTAATATCAAGATGATGTGCTTAGAGAGTAACGTTATTGAAAAGCTACATGGCATTTTATGTTGCTTCTGATTAGAATTTTCTGATCCACCCTTAGGTGCAGCACTTATACTCATAAGGTGAAAATAAGGATCCAGATAGCATGCATATATCAGTCCGCTGGCTTGATAAGGTCAGCACCCTGAATAGCAAAATGAGAAATGGGATGTCTTACAGCCCAGAGGTCATGGGCAAATGAAGAATGAAGGACCACACGTGTACCATTTGGAGGACTTTAGTCTCACAAGCCAGGCATCCACTTATTGTCTAAGAGTCTGATGTGTTTTGTAGCTTAACTTGGCATAGAACCACCTACTTTGACAGGAAGGGGCTGTTTGACTGAAATGCAAATTAACAAATCACTGACTCTCGTCTATGTGTAAGAGTGGGTAAATTTCAAAACAGAGCTACAACACTTGAGGACATCTTGCTCAACTTTACATATCTTTTAAAGATGTCATGTCATGAACTTCTCACACATTTTTCAATCCAGTCATTGTATCTTGCTCTGAAGGCTCATCTCAGCGCACAGGACTGCAAAACTGTTTCCAGTCAGAAAGTGTGTACACATGAAGTGTGTCTCAAAGTGAAGGCTGCAGCTGAGGCAGGTGTGACCCTCTAGTGCTTGTATACAAATGCTCCTGTTCAGTGCTCACTCACATACAGTCAGAACAGCCGGAGCAGACTATCATCATGTCATAGCTTTCTGATATAAGACACATTTATTTACAACATTTGCAGTTCATTACTAACTCTGGTGCTGCAGCATCTTAACACTCTGGAATCTTACACAATGGACCATAACTGCCTTCCTGAGCTGCATCCCTGGCTTTGAGACCCAGTGATAGACATGTAGACAACAAATCAGAATGCAGCTGACAAAATCCTGATTACTTTGGCAGAGAGAATGCTGATTGCGACCAGCTTGATGTGCAGAAAGTCTGTACCTCTGGGTGCACGACTAGACCAGTGCATCAAATTTAGGTACGTGCTATGTTGAAAAAAAGTTGAGCAAATTTGAGCTTAGAGGCTCAGACTAAGGGTGTCTGGGAGAGAGCCAGAACTGCAAATCACTGCTATCAAAATAATCAGTGTCTTGCAAAGAGTCTTTAAAAAAAAACATGTTTTTAAAAACACAGTTTGTCGGTGCAACTGTATGATAAGATCTACAGAGCAAAAAATATTAGACACTGCTGGTTCTCCTCCACATATAATCAGCATGATTAATGTTTTTGTAGAGAACAGAATAAAAATAGGGCTGCTGCACATAAAAAAAAACATCACATAGGCATCCAGTTACACAAAGAGAGCAAACAGCTATAATTTCCCCTACCCTCTAATCTATTTCTGTGTGTATTCATTTCATGTGTGGCAGTTCAGGGTTCTGTCCAGTAAGAAAAGGGAGGCCAACCAGACAAATGAAAACATCTGCTCTAGCTTAAACTGTCCTATATAATGATATTATACATTGATATATTTTGACTGCTTATGTTAGACATTTTAGACCAGTGGCATCAAACTCATCAGATTTGAGGGGCCTTCATGAGCCAAATTTAAATGTGTTTTCAGAATGAGAGATTTGCATTAATATGGAGTTGGTTCCCCCTTTGCAGCTTTCTACAAGATTTTAGAGAGTGTCTATGGGAATTTCTGCCCATTCATCCAGAAGAGCATTTGTGAGGTCAGACACTGATAATGGACAAGACAGGCTGGCTCATGATCTCTGTACTAATTAATCCCAAAGGAGTTCAATGGGGTTAAGGTCAGGACTCTGTTCTTCGACAAGTTCAAGTTCTTCTATATCATCCATATCTTTATGGGTCTTGCTTTATCCACTGGAGCACAGTCATTTTGGAATGTAAAAGGGCCTTCCCCAAAATGTTCCCACAAAGTTGATAAAACACCCCATAGCATTATCCCTACTCCACCAAACTACAGTTAGCACAATATAGTCAGGCAGTTAATGTTCTGCCTGACAACTGCCAAACCCAGAATCATCCTTCAGTCTGCCAGATACAGAAGTGCAATTCATCACGCCACAGAATACGTTTCCTCTACTCCAGAATCCAGTGGCATTGTGCTTTATACCACTCTCCACATTTGGAATTGGGCAGTTTGATCTTAGGCTTGTGTGTAGTTGCTCAGCCATGGAAACCAATTTCATGAAGCTCCTAATACACAGTTCTTCTGCTGGTGTGGCTTCCAGATATAATTTGGAACTCATTAGTGAGTGACTCAACAGAGGATAGACACTGCACTCCAACACTCACTAGTCCCACTCTGTCAGTTTATGTGGTCGACCACTTTATGGCTAAGCGGTCGTTGCTCCTAGATATTTCCATGTCACAGTAATAGCACTTACAGTTGGCAGGGGCAAATCTAGCAGGACAGAAATTTCACAACCTGACTCATGTCAAAGGTGGCATTCTATGATATTTCATCAGTACGACCCATTCTACTGCCAGTGTTTGTCTATCGAGGCTGCAAGACTTTGTTTAATTTTGTCCACCTGTTAGCAATGTGTGAAGCTGAAATACCTGGGCTCAAGAATTAGAAGGTGAGTCCCAATACTAATATTATACATATATACACACACACAATGGCCTGCTGGAGGTCATTTTGCAGGGCTCCTCCTGTTCCTCCTTGCACAAAGGCGGAGGTAGCGGTCCTGCTGCTGGGTTGTTGCCCTTCTACGGCCTCCTCCGCGTCTCCTGGTGTACTGGCCTCTCTCCTGGTAGCGCCTCCAGCCTCTGGACACGATGCTGACAGACACAGCAAACCTTCTTGCCACAGCTTGCATTGATGTGCCATCCTGGATGAGCTGCACTACCTGAGCTGCTTGTGTGGGTTGTAGAGTCCGTCTCATGCTACCACGAGTGTGAAAGCACCACCAACATTCAAAAGTGACAAAAACATCAGCCAGAAAGCAGAAAGGTACTGAGAAGTGGTCTGTGGTCCTCACCTGCAGAACCACTCCTTTATTGAGTGTGTCTTGCTAATTGCCAATAATTTCCACCTGTTGTCTATTCCATTTGCACAACAGCATGTGAAAAAAAATATATATAAAAATATATTTTGGCATAAGTTTTTGTGCTATTAAATAGCTGATGACATGACTGCTATTCAGGGATGGGGGAGCAGCTATGTAGCATGCCATCTTTTGCAGCTTACTACAAATTGTTTTTGCTAATAGCTGTAGCCACTACAGTTGTATGAAATGTAGCTAATAGCTGTAGCACCTAGACATTTTTATGTAGCTATAACAATAATTTTTACTTCAATTTGACTTCAGGCAATCCACGCAAAATCTGGACCACAGAACATGGTCATTAACTGGGCTGGATTGGGCAATCCTGACTGAGTCATGGTCAGTGCGAGCAAACGGTCACATGCTGGTCACCCCTTAGTAGACTTAACTCTGCGATTGGCATGTTAAAAAGAGCCATATTGTCCTTTCAACAAAAATTAAACCACCTTGGGAGTCACAACATTTTATGTCTTTTACCATCTTGGCTGTAAATATGTCTCAGTATGTGCTAATGTGCAAGTATACACTAAAAATATAAATGAAAACACAGACTGACTGTTCTGCTATAACACCCAATAGGACCTTTTTCCTACTGAGTTTATATAAAAATGCAGGGAATGAGAACATCTTACATTGAGTGAATGAATGAATGGACAAGCAAACAAAAAATATAGTATACCTTTTCTGGTGTTATTGCAAAGATGAAAAGGGGAATATGCAATATAAAATCAGTTAGTCCCACGTCTACACAGATATAAGTAATTTAACCCACAACCCAACACACACAAATGCACAAAACAGTCCTTGTTCTGGAGAGACAGAGATGTGTGGAAGCTGAGTTAGTCCCACAGTAGAATGTCCATCACATCACACTCATATTGAATCTTCTCTTGTCACCAGCAGTTCACAAATAGGAACCACAAAAGTCCTTCTGTAAACACAGGTATTATCAAATGAATTTACGACTGAAAAACTGAAAATATTTGTACCCAGCACAAAGTTTAAAAAAAAAAACATCCAACACAAGGGAATGGAAGTTCCTCAAACAAAGGACTGGGAAAATTGAACAACAGGAGCTTCTCCACAGCAACAGAGGTTTGTTTGTTGGAGTCACCATGCTGCTTAACTTCTTCTTTGCCACCATTATAGGGATACTAGAGACACTAAGATGAACTAGCTCCCTCTAGAGGTCTGGCTGTATTAACCTACATTGCCTCATAACCAAACACAAAATGCAACTACTGGAACAGAGGTATATCTGTTACACCCCCTCCCCGCAGTGAAAGGTACTGTTGGGTAATAACCTTTGATGTTCTCTATGTGAATTGTGTCTGTTACCCCTGGAGAGTCAGGGTAATCCTGTAATTAACTTTGTTGATTTGTTGTACAATTCTGGCTGGACCTTTCCATTTGGCAGTTAGCTTGGCAGAAAGTCCAGTTTCAGCCTGAGATATGGGATGAGCCCTTACCCACATTAATTCGCCTTCTTTAAACTCTTCCTCCTTTCTCTGGGCATTGTAATATCAGGCCTGCCTGAGCTGACTCCATTGAACATTCTCCTTTACCATGTTCTGCATTTACTGCAGATGCTGAATTTTGTTATAAGCACTCTGCTTAGGGTCAGGAGCATGTTTGATAAGGTTCTCCAAAGGTCCTTTGAGCTTTCTTCCCAGTGCAAGCTCTGCAGGGGTGAATCCTGTGCTCTCATGCCATGCTGAATTGATTGCAAACCTGAATTCTGGTAGCCATCGATCCCACATGTTGTGTTTGTCCTGAACATATGATGAGATCATGGATTTCAGTACCTTGTTAATGCATTTGGTGAGGTTGATAAGCTGTTGTTTATTTTTGTGTTACTCCCTACTTCATGAATCAACTGGGAAGTAAACTGTGGTCCTCCATCCGAAACTAGGTACTTTGGAGATCCCCAACCTATAAAAAGGCCTCTGATTAGAGTTTACACAAGCTGTGGTATCTTAACTGTATGGAGTGGAAACAATTCAACCCACCTGCTATGGTAACCAACCATGACCATGAAATCCAGACCCCACATGTAACCTGGCTCTACAGGAGCAGTGGACTATAGTAGGCTGCTGAGCTTAGATATTCTAGGCTTGTACTTCTGGCAAACCTGGCACTGTTTGCAGTACTCCCAGACATCCTCTCTGATGGTTGGCCAATAAGCCACACTGAGTATCCTCATCAGGGTCTTCATTCTGCCTAGACGTTCACTAAGTGGGTTGTCATGGGCATACATGAGGATAGTAAGGTGAAGACTTGAAGGGATCACCAGTTGGTCCCTGTGTACACCAGCCTTCTCTGGGAGTCTCAGAAAGAGAAAGCTATTCTGGAGCATATAGTGGATTCAATTAGGTTCTTTTTGGTCATGCTTGACTTCTTGAATTAGTTGCTGAATCTCTAGGTCTGTCAGCTGGCTGGTGCCAATCTCTTCCCACAACACTGGGAGTTGGGTTAAAGGTAAAGAAGCTTCACAGATGGCAAGAGGTGCTGCTGGAGGGAGACTGCATGATGGCGAATCAGGGACCGCATTACACTGACCTTTATGGTACACAACCTTAAAGTCAAAGCTCTGTAACTTAATGGTCATGTTGATGGCCTTGGCTGATTGAAAATCCAGGTAAGGGCAGCATAATCCAAGACCAAAGTGAGCTTATGTTCCTCCAGGTATTGCCTAAATTTCTCAACTGCCCATTCCACTGCCAAACACTCCTTCTCAGACACTGAATAGGCCTGTTTAGCAGGATTAAGCAACCAAGAAGCATAAGCAATGACTTGCTCCTGGTCCTGGGCCTTTTGTGTGAGAACCACCCATACTCCATTGTCACTGGCATTGGTCTGAACCACAAAGGGTTTTGAAAAATCAGGGGCTTACAAGATAGGGGCAAATTTAAGAACTACTTTAATATCCCTAAAGGCATTTTGACATGCACTGCCCCAATTCCAAACAGCTCCCTTCTTCAACCGATGAAGTGGTGCAGCTCGCTGGGAAAACGGAAATGAAACAGTGATACTATCCTGCCGTGCCGAGGAACCACTAAACTTCTTTGATGTTTTTCAGCTCAGGATAGTCTTGGATAGCCCGAATCTTGTTGCAACTCGTCTGGATACCCATCTCTGATACCACATGCCCTTAGAAGGTCAATGAATGCTGCATAAGGTTGCACTTTTTGAGGTTGAAGGTGAGTCTTCAGATTAAGAAGAAAGGCTTTAATATAGAGCTTAGACACAAAGGGGTAGTCAAAAACAGTCCAGGTCAGCAATAGCAAAAAATATAAGTAGCAAAGGGACATATAGCAAAAGATCGAAGTATATAAACAAGCAAAGATCCGAAACCGGCAAATAGAGTCCAAAGAGAGAGGCAAAGCACGGAGTCAAAAAGAGAAACAAAGGTCATACACAAAAAAGATACAGACAACCCTAACCCTAATCCTAACCTTTTGTAATGCTAGTGGGCTAGTCAAAACTTGGCAAAGGATTAAACATCAGGGTGAGAATATTTAGGCTGAGGCACAGGTGAAAGCATTCAATCAGGAGACTGAGAGTGGGGTGGGGGGGTAAGGCATGTGACTGTGTTTGGGAGTCATGTGAGAATCAGTAGCATTAGGGGAAATGGAGTCCTGTTCAGCTTGGGAGCCGGAGGGAAGCGTGACAGTACCATTACATTTAGGAATGTAGTTTGAGGGTGATAGCTAGAGGTGAGACTGATACTAACATCTAAATGCTCAAAAAAAGTCCTTCAAACTCTCGACATGAACTGTGCAGCTCTATTTGACAGTATATCCTCAGCATCACCAAAATGTCTGAAAATGTGTGTAAAGATCAAGAGCTGTGTCCATAGCACTAGGTAGTGATGGAAAGGGAATAAACTTGACACTGTGAGAGAAATTATCAATAATAATGAGAATCGTAGTGTAGCCCTCCAAAGGAGGTAGGTCTCTGACAAAGTCTATGGCTAAATGTAACGATGGACGATGGAGCTGGAACCGGCAATGGCATGAGTTTTCCTGTGGGTAATGTTTTGGGAGTGTTACTTTGAGCACATGTAGAACAATAGGCTACAAATCTATATATATCCTCTCTAAAGGATTCCCACCAGTAACAGACTGAAATGAGCTGGTGGGTGCATGTCTCCCCAGGATGACCAGAAGTTAACGAAGAACGAGATTAATCTCTATAAATCTCTCTGGGACAAAAAGTTCACCCTCAGGACATCACTCGGGTTTGGATATTTCAGCTAGTGAATGTTCTATTTCCTCATCAAGTTCCTAACAAATGGGTGCAACTCTTACTGAGGATGGAAGGATAATTTCTGCTTTAAACTCCTCCCTGCTCTCCTCCTGGAATACTCTAGACAGAGCATCAGCCTTTGTGTCATGGTTATCAGGGCAATATGTGATAGACATTCTAAATCAAGAAAAGAAGAAAACCAAAGTGTCTGATGAGAATTTATACACTCAACTGTAAGAAGATATTATAGGTTCTTATGATCACTAAGTACTTGAAATGGATGTGCATGTGTGTGTAAGCAATGATGAATGTATCCAACATATCACGTAGAACATCATTGATGAAGGATTGAAACACTGACAGGGCGTTCGCTAATGCAGAGCACACGACCAGGTATTCATAATGCCCCCTATTGGTGACAAAGGCAGTTTCCCATTCATCTACCTCTCAAATATGGACTAAATTATAGGCACTGCGTAGATCTAATTTCGTGAAATATTGCACACCTCTCAGCTGTTCAAGAGCCACTGGGATCAGTGGAAGAGGGTAAGCAAACTTTTTAGTTACATCATTGAGGGCATGATAGTCAATGCAGGGTCTTAACGCACTATCCTTCTTTTTCACAAAAAAAGAAGCCAGAAGCAGAGCAGGACTTAAATGGGCGTATGAATCCTTGTGTGAGAGCTTTGTCAGTGTACTCCTCCATAGCTTGTTCCTCCTCATGTGTAAAAGGATATATGAAAGACTTGGGCAGAGGAGCATTGTCTATCAGGTCTATTGCTTAGTCGTATGGGCGATGGGGTGGGAACTTCATAGCTTTCTCTTTACTGAAAACTTTGATCAGGTCAGAATACACCTCAGGAACATTAACAGGTGTGAAAATATTTGGACTTTCTATGGTAGTAGACTTTACAGAGACGTGGTGGTTAAGCAGACAGTGATCTAAGCAAAAATGGGACTAAGACAAAACGTCACATTGTGACCACACAATGACCTGATTGTGCTTCTTTAACCAGGGTAGACCTAAAATGAGAGTGTAATCTGAAAATGGGAGGACTAGAACTGAAATCTCCTCTTAATGTAAAAAAACTAGCTTGTAACTGGACGGGTTTTGTTTTCTGTGTTATGGGTGATTGTCCCAAGGGGAGTCCAACAAGGGCAAAGAGAGTGAGTGTGGTAATGACTCCACAGGGATATTGAGTTGGGTAACAATGTCCTGATGATCTTTGGCTCCCGAGTCGATCAAGGCTGAAACACAAATAGACTTTTGTTGGCAGCATACAGAGACAGGCAAAAAGAATGACTTGGAAACCAACCCCTTTGTGGGAACACTCTCCACACTTTCCCGGGGTTGGCACCTGGGTTCTGTGTGGATGCAGTCCACAGTCATGCTGAATGTGATACAAACCTCCACAATAAAGGTATAGACCACCCTGGAGCCGACATAGACATTTCTCTCTTGACAACTGGTATAAATCACTCCGCATGTGCTCAGAAAGAAGGTTTAATTTGGTGACAGGACTGTAAATCACATTCTGGACCTTAGCATTAACTGGATTGGACAGCTTAATATGTTCCTTGGGGCATTTACTCAGGAGCTGATCCAGGCATATAGAAAGTGAAATGAGACAATCCAATGAACGTTTGTTGTCTCGACAGGCTGGTTCAGTTAAAACCTCTGGGTTTAAGCCATGGCGAAAAACATTCTTGAGGGCAGGTTTATTCCACTCACTACCTGCAGTGAACATATGAAAGTCATGTGACATTGGTTGGGGGTCATGTGAGAGTCAGTAGCATAATGGGAAATAGAGTCCTGTTCGGCTTAGGAGCCGGAGGGAAGCATGACAAAAGTATCTGTGTACTTTGCCAAAATTTTCTCTGATAGCCTGGGTCAAAGTGTTTTTACTTTGTATATGTGCTTATTTTAAAACAATGTTATGCTTTGATTTTGTCTATGATTGTCAAAGTTAAGATTTTGGGGGGATTTTCTAAATGAAAATAAGTACACATCCTTTACAGGGAATAAGTTGCACATTTAGTCAGGGAACATAACTGTACCATAATCCATTGAAATTATATTTTTAAGATGTATTGACTCCACACATCCCATCTCATCATGGATACAGATAAAAACTGGTAAGCTGGAACGAGTGGTACTTAACATTTAAAGATTAAGGTGCAAGTAAACTTACAGTATGAAAGTATAACAGTAGTAATTTTGAACAGGATAAACTGTCACAAATGCAAATTCTTCTTGACAACATGAACTCGGAGTGTTTCAGTGAACTCCAAGGCAAACTCCAAGTGGGCCATCTTGTGCCTTTTACTGAGGAATGGCTTCCGTCTGGCACCTCTAATATATAGGCCTGATTGGTGGAGTGCTGCAGAAATGGTTGTCTCTCTGCACAGAGCAATGCTGAAGCTCTGTCAGACTGACCCTTGTGTTCTTGGTCTCCTCCCTTCTAACCCGATCACTCAGATTGGCTGGGCGACCAGCTCTAGGAAGAGTCCTGGTGGTTCCAAACTGTACATGTTATTATTTTTTTTTGTTTTTTTATTTGTAACAAATTTGCAAAACATTCGAACAAACTTTTTTTCACTGTCATTATGGGGTATTGTATGTAGCATTTTGGGGGGGAAAATGAATTTCATCCATTTTGGAATAAGGCTGTAACATAACAAAATGTGGAAAAAGTGCTATGAATACTTTCCAGATGTACTGTACATTTAAGGCCAAAATGTACATTTAAGGCTCAAAAATAAATTATTGAAAGCAAACAAACAAAAATCTTACATGTGAATAAGCTTTAAAATATCTCTCTTTCTTGTCTGAGGCTGACACAGATGTAAATGAAGTTCACTATAATAAAACATTAAGCTGGATGTAAAGAGCTACAACAACAGTTCTTCCGTTATCAATGCTGTATCCTCTGATCTCTCTGTACCATCGTTAAAGTGACTGCATGATGTCACATAACAATGCAGTTAATTAACCTTAAGGCTACAATGCCTCTGAAAAGTTTTCACTCCAGCGCTCTTTCATTAAACGTGCATGTAAATGTAAGATTCAGCTTCCTGGAGAACTTTGCAAACTGTAACCTTCATCTTCACAGTCCAATTCTACTTCTTTTGTTGCTGCTTTGGAATAAAATTGGGTGAATAAACTAAATAAATACACAAAGACCTGGCCTAAAAGCACCATCTCACTCTTACACATGTAGCCATCTCACTCCAGATTACACACATCTGAGCAACACACCTGAAACCTATTCACTTTCTTATTACACACTGAAAAACCTGAAACTGACATACTGAGCAAAAAGCTCTCCTCCATCCAGCACTGCTGTAGTAACTGTTGACTCTTCAGTTCACTGGGTGGGAATATAACTGCCTCAACCCTTCAATAAGAAGAACTGCCCCATTATTCCTCCATGCACACACACTCATTCACATTGTATCTGCCTTATCAACCTTGTATTAAAATGCTGGGCTGATATTGTCTGTAATTTCGAAAGTTGGCACTATAAAATGACTCTTCTGTCTTCTTAGGTTTTTTTTCTTTTGATTTAAATGTGCACATTGTTAGAATAGAGGCCTAATCCTGACATTTAAAATCAATATTTTTTTAATTATTAAGTGAACTGCTATGCCTTTAATTTGCAATAGTAAGTAATTATTTTGAGAAACTTACACACACACACACACACACACACACACACACACACAGTGCAGCATTTGAAACTGTTAATCGTGATCTTATTTCTCATCTTTTCTCCACTGGAATCACTGATACAGTCGCATGATAGCTCATGTCATATTTTACAAACAGACAACAGTTTATCACACTAGGTTCACACAAGTCTTCCTTCTCTCCTGTTAAATGTGGTGTTCCTCAGGGCTCAGTTCTTGGACCCCTTCTTTTCCTAA
Organism: Pygocentrus nattereri; assembly: GCF_015220715.1. NCBI lineage: Eukaryota > Metazoa > Chordata > Actinopteri > Characiformes > Serrasalmidae > Pygocentrus > Pygocentrus nattereri. The sequence continues at coordinate 17,953,664 of NC_051217.1, forward strand.
TCTACAATTTTACCACCAGATTATTCATAGCCATGGTCTTAATGTTCACTACTATGCTGATGATATTCATATCTCAGTACACACTCCTCCTCAGATTCCGCTCCCAATACACTAATCTAAATGTATTTCCAAAATAAAGCTTTGGATGTGCGATAACTTTCTCATGCTAAACACTGATAAAACTGAAGTTGTTCTGGTCAGTCCTAAATCTTTACTATCAAAAGCATCCAAAATTTTTTTGTTAGCATTAATGGTGTGCTTGTTATGCCTGTAGCTGTGGTCAGAAACTGTTGACTCACCACTTAATTATGATCTAGATATCAAGTCCCTCACTAAGACTGCATTCTTTCACTTACCTAATGTTGTTTGTATCTCTTAAACTCTTTGGACATCTGGTTTCTACATTTTGAAATGAAATAATATATTTAAAATATACATGTTCATGCTTTCCTTTCTGAATGGGTCACATTCAGTAGTGTGACAGGATTGACTGTTTGATTGCACCACTTGTAAACATTTAACAAATGGACAACAACCTTTGTAAGCAATCATTTCTAAACGTTTCACCACATGGATATAAAAGTATAAGATTAAATTCACGGTAACTGAGTTTAAGGGTTCGATTTTGGAACTTAAATAAAAATTTCTCTTGAAGCAGAAATAAATGTGTGCTGTTTATCATTGCAGCTGTGTTCTTTCTCTCTGTCTCTCTCTCTCTCTCTGTCTCTCTCTCTCTCTCTCTCTCTCTCTCTCTCTCTCTCTCTCTCTCTCTCTCTTTCTCTCAGGCTGTCTGAAGTTCACTATAATAAAACATCAAGCTGGATGTAAAGAGCTACAACAGCTTTTCCGTTATTCATGTTGTATCTTCTCATTTATGTGTATCATCAGCAAAGTGACTTGATGACCACATAATGATGCTGTTAGTGAACCTAAGGGCTATAATACCCCTGACAAGTTTTCACTGCTGTGCATTTTCATTAAAGGTGGATAAAAACATGTGCTTCAATTGCCTGGACAACTGTACAAACTGTAACCAAAAACAGTCAAATAAATGAAATAAATACACAAAGTTCTGGTCTAAAAGCACCATCTCATTTGTACGCATGTTGCCTAACACACTCCAGAATACACACTTTTTTTTGGTTGTTGTTTTTTTGTCTAAGCAACATACGTTTTCCAGAAGCTTGTTTACTTTCTCATTATATACCAAAAAAAGAAAACATGTCCTTTAGGCTACAGTTAAACAGCGGAGGAGAAGAACAGAAGAGGAGGAACAGAAAGCCAAATCAGGCTGTTTGGTACTTGAAACTGACATACTGAGCTAAAAGCTCTCCTCCATCTAGAGCTGCTGCAGCTGTAACGTTTACATACAAACCCAAAAGTAACTGTTGACTCCTCAGTTCATTGGGCAGGTTCAGAACTGCCTCAAAAATAAATTAATGGATAAATTATGGATTGAAAATTTGAAGGCATGTGGAAGACAAGCATCAAGACTCTTCTCTGTACTGGCACCCAGGTGGTGGAATGAACTGTCTGTCTGTACAGCAGAGTCTCTAGCTGTCTTCAAATGTAGGCTGAAGACACCTCTTTATACAGCACTTAAATGAGCACCCCCCCCCCCCCATCTGAGCTCAGGACTGTCTTTCTCTCTAAACTATTGGTAACTAACAAAGATACTTTCTCTAGATAGACAACGCACTTCTTATAAGTCGGGTATAACTCTGGGTAAGAGCGTCTGCTAAATGCTGTGAATTTAAAATGATATACGGTCATCAAGCACTTTATTAAGAAGACCCGTACACCTATCATGTATCAGTGCATAAAATCATGCAGATATGGGCCAGAAGCTTTAGGTAATGTTTACAATGGTGATAAACCAACCACCTATGTATTATTTTTATTATTATTATTATTATTATTAGAACTTTTAGCAGGTTAGATGATGTGTGTGTGCATGTTGATTTTTTAGTGAAATATATATATATATATATATCTAAAAAATATTTATGAGTACATAATATATATTATATACAGTGTATCACAAAAGTGAGTACACCATTCACATTTATGCAGATATTTAAGTATATCTTTTTATGGGACAACAGTGACAAAATGACACTTTGACACAATGAAAAGTAGTCTGTGTGCAGCTTATATAAGAGTGTAAATTTATTCTTCCCTCAAAATAACTCAATATATAGCCATTAATGTCTAAACCACTGGCAACAAAAGTGAGTACACCCCTAAGAGACTACACCCCTAAATGTCCAAATTGAGCACTGCTTGTCATTTTCCCTCCAAAATGTCATGTGACTCGTTAGTGTTACTAGGTCTCAGGTGTGTATAGGGAGCCGGTGTGTTCAAATTTGTAGTACAGCTCTCACACTCTCTCATACTGGTCACTGAAAGTTCCAACATGGCACCTCATGGCAAAGAACTCTCTGAGGATCTTAAAAGACAAATTGTTCTGCTACATGAAGATGGCCAAGGCTACAAGAAGATTGCCAACACCCTGAAACTGAGCTGCAGCACAGTGGCCAAGATCATCCAGCGTTTTAAAAGATCAGGGTCCACTCCGAACATACCTCATGTTGGTCGTCCAAAGAAGCTGAGCGCACGTGCTCAGCGTCACATCCAAATGCTGTCTTTGAAAGATAGGCGCAGGAGTGCTGTCAACATTGCTGCAGAGATTGAAGAGGTGGGGGGTCAGCCTATCAGTGCTAAGACCATATGCCACACACTACATCAAATTGGTCTGCATGGCTGTCACCCCATAAGGAAGCCTCTTCTGAAGTCTGTACACAAGAAAGCCCGCAAACAGTTTGCTGAAGACATGTCAACAAAGGACATGGATTACTGGAACCATATCCTATGGTCTGATGAGACCAAGATTAATTTGTTTGGTTCAGATGGTCTCAAGCATGTGTGGCGGCAATCAGGTGAGGTGCACAAAGATAAGTGTGTCATGTTTACAGTCAAGCATGGTGGTGGGAATGTCATGGTCTGGGGATGCATGAGTGCAGCAGGTGTTGGGGAGTTACATTTCATTGAGGGACACATGAACTCCAATATGTACTGTGAAATACTGAAGCAGAGCATGATCCCCTCCCTCCGGAAACTGGGTCGCAGGGCAGTGTTTCAGCATGATAATGACCCCAAACACACCTCTAAGATGACCACTGCTTTATTGAAGAGGCTGTGAGGGTAAAGGTGATGGACTGGCCAAGCATGTCTCCAGACCTAAACCCAATAGAACATCTTTGCGGCATCCTCAAGTGGAAGGTGGAGGAGCGCAAAGTCTTGAATATCCACCAGCTCCGTGATGTCATCATGGAGGAGTGGAAAAGCATTCCAGTGGCAACCTGTGAAGCTCTGGTAAACTCCATGCCCAGGAGAGTTAAGGCAGTTCTGGAAAATAATGGTGGCCACACAAAATATTGACACTTCAGGAACTGTCTCTTAGGAGTGTACTCACTTTTGTTGCCGGTGGTTTAGACATTAATGGCTGTACAGTTATTTTAAGGGAAGAATAAATTTACATTGTTATATAAGCTGCACACAGACTACTTTTCATTGTGTCAAAGTGTCATTTTGTCAGTGTTGTCCCATGAAAAGATATACTTAAATATCTGCACTAAAAAAAAATATTTTAAATATGTAAATGTTGGCCTACTGAAAAGTATGTACAGTAAACGCACTCGGGGCATACTTGGTCGGGGCATGTTTTGCATGAATTACTGCATCATTGCTGTGTGGCATGGAGGCGATCAGCCTGTGGCTGGCTGTGTTCAGGTGTTATGGAAGTCCAGGTTGTTCTGATAGCGGCCTTCAGCTCATCTGCATTGTTGGGTCTGGGGTCTCATCTTCCTCTTGACAACACTCCATAGAGAATCTAGTTTAGGTCAGGTGAGTTTACTGTCCAATCAAGCACAATGATACTGTGGCTATTAAACCAGGTTTTGGTACTTTTGGCAGTGTGGGCAGGTGCCAAGTCCTGCTGGAAAATTAAATATGCATCTCCATAAAGCTTGTCAGCAGAGGGAAGTGCTCTAAAATGTCCTGGTAGATGGCTGCACTGACTTTGGACTTGATATAACACAGTGGACCAACACCAGCAGATGAAATGGCTCCCCAAACCATCACTGATTGTGGAAACTTCACACTAGACCTCAAGCAGCTTGGATTGTGTGCCTCTCCACTCTTCCTCCAGGCTCTGGGACCTTGATTTCCAAATGAAATGCAAAATTTACTTTAATCTGAAAACAGGCCACTGAGCAACAGTCCAGTCCTTTTTCTCCTTGGCCCAGGTAAGATGCTTCTGATGTTGTCTCTGGGTCATGAGTGGCTTGACACAAGGAATGTGACAGTTGTAGCCCAAGTCCTGGATACATCTGTGTGTAGTGGCTCTTGAAGCAGTGACTCCTTGTGTACTTAGCATGCTAAGCAGTGCTTTCATGTGCCACCTCCTCCCATTAAAGGACATTTGTTGTGGTTGTTGTTATTGTTTAATTAGTTGAAATGTGTTGTTTGTTTTGTTTTGTTTTTTTGTTTGTTTTGTTTTGTTTTTTTAAGATGTTTTGTTGTGGGCTAATTAGTGTGTGTTGTATGGGTGTTGGAGACCTTCCCCACTATTTTGCCTGTGATGCAGTGGTCTTATCTGCTTTTCTCAGTAAAAGACAATGTAGGGGGGCCAGCCTGTGCCACCAACTGCCAGCAGAGGGTGACGGCAGCAAGGTGTCACAAGTTCAGTGAACTCCAATTTCCAGAAGCACTTGGGCACTCCTCTACTTAAGGCCATGGCAAACAACAGCCCTTTGTCACACCTTTCTAGAGGAGTGACTGGTACGGTACTTAGGCCAGGTGGGTTTTTAGATGGAAAAGACAAGAGGACTGGGGGAAAAAAAGAGAAATTGCCCCAAAACAGAAAGAAGGCTTAAAAAAGACTAAATTGAATAAAAACTGTTTAAAAGCCAAAAAGAAGGCTTAAACAAGAAATTACTCCAAGCCATACAAAAAGCTTGTTCCACAAAGAGCAAACAGGGGAAACATAAAGTTGATCCTCTCATAATCACAGAGCAAGTATCTTTTTGTTTTCTGATTCTTTTATTTCACTCTGTCATCTCAGCCTTTGTTTGAGCACACTGTTTCCAGCATCCTCTTTGTTTGCTGTTTTCTGCTTCTTATATATATCATTAATTTAAGGCCCTTTCTCACAGGCTTTCCTCTCTGCACTTGGGTCTGCCTCCCTGCCATCCTGTAACAGACAAGCAGAAAAATGGCATTCTCTGGTTCTTCTGTGCCAATGTTGCATAATAATCATCAATACCCTGTAAATACTGAGAGAGCACATGAATGGCAGTGACCATCTTGGATCCAAGGAGCATTCCCTTTAGTCATATAGACAACACCTTACTACATGAAATGGTTAAGAACCCAATGCCTGAAATATGCTTTTACAATCACTTTAAAAGCCATTCATGTTAGAGGGCACTTTGGACCTGATGCCTTTTATTCACATTAGTGAGCCTTGTCAAGGCGAAGCCTTCAGCCCAGAGGTGCTCACGGCCCCTTCCTGTTCCAACATTACTGCACACCAGTGCATGAAGCAAGGTCCATAAAGACATGGATGAGGGAGTTTGGTGTGGAAGAACTTGAACTGAGTCCTGACCTCAACACCTTTGGGATGAATCAGAGCAGAGATTGTGAGCCAGACCTTATCATCCAACATCAGTGTCTAACCTCACAAATGCGCTTCTGGAAGAATGGTCAAAAATTACAATAAGCACACTGCTAAACCTTGTGGAAAGCCTTCCCAGAAGAGTTGATGTTATAGCTGCAAAGGATGGGCCAACATCATATTAAACCCTATGGATTAATAATGGGATGTCACTCAAGTTCATATGTTTGTGAAGGCAGATGAGCGAATACTTTTGGCAATATACTGTATCTTTGCTAGTTACCAATAGGTTGGAGAGAGCCAGTCCTGAGCTCAAATATTGCTATAAACAAGCCACTGATGCCTAGAGAAAAAGGAACAGAGTTACACAGTACAGTGCAGTAAAATACATTGCGATCAAAGCTTAATTCAGTGCTCATTTAACGTCTGTATAAAGAGAAGTATTCAGTCTGCGTTTGAAGACAATGAGAGACTCTGCTGTATGGACAGCCAATGGGAGTTCATTCCACCACCTGGGTACCAGTACAAAAAACAGTCTTGATGCTTGTTTTCCAGGTGCGTTGAAGGATGGCTAGTCAAGCTGAGCTGTACTTGAAGCTCAAAGGGCTCGTGGTACAGTTCGAGATTTCACCTTTGCAATCAAGTAGGGAGGGGCTGGTACATTTTTGGCTTTATAGGCGAGTATTGGGGATTTAAGTCTGATACGTGCAGCTACAGGAAGCCAATGAAGGGAACACAATAGTGGGGTGACATGGTTGAACTCGGGAAGATTGAAGACAAGCCGTGCTGCTGTATTCTGGATGAGTTGCAGAGGATTGATGGCCTGCATGGGAAGACCAGCTAAGAGCAATTTGCAGTAGTCATCTCAAGGCTTGACCAGAGACTGCACTAGCACCAGGGTGGCCTCTCAAGTGAGAGAGGGTCGAATCCTCCAGATGTTGTACAGGAGAAGTCTGCATGATCAAGTTAGGTTAGCAATGTGAGTTGATAACTGGCCATCTAGAATTACACCAAGACTTCTTGCCTCTACAGATCGGAGTTCTCGAATGAGATGGCAAGATCATGATTGAAGACCTGTAGTTGCAGGGATGAATAGCAGTCTTGCTTTGATTGAGCTTCAGTTGATGAGCTGCCATCTATGAAGAGATGTCAGACAGACATGCCAAGATGCGACTGGAAACCCGTGTCAGAGGGTGAGAGGGCATTAGTTGAGTGTCATGAGCATAACAGTAATAAAATAAGCCATGAGATTACATCACCAAGAGAGCTCATGTAAAGAGGAAAGAGCACCAACCCTTGTGGGACACCAGTGGAGAGGTTGTGGACCCTCTTTGTGTTGCCCAATAAGAGCGATCCTCCAGATAGTATTTGAACCATTTCCATGCATAGCCAGTGATTCCAAGGTTGGTGAAGATGTCCAGAAGGATTGTATGGTTGACTGTGTCAAAAGCTGCTGAGAGGTCAAGAAGAATCGGGACCGATGATGTTTGGCTGACCTCAGCATTGAGAAGAGAGGAGAAAATAAAGAGCTTGCATGGATCAGATGCTGATGCTTCCAGTTTCCCTCCGTAGAAAGATTACTGCAGCAGTAACTTGAAGTGAGAACTTGGAAAGGAGAGATTTGTAGGAGTGAAGATCAGAGTCAAGCTGGGATTTCCTCCACCTTCTCCAACTTCCTTAGTTCTTGCCGGTTGCTGTGCAGGTCACCTGTCAGCCAGGGGCCAGGTGGGGAAGATCTTGCTGGTCTGGAGAGAGGACACAAAGTTAATTGCAGATGAGAGTGAAGAAAGGAATGCAGAGAGAATGAAATGAATCAGGATGGTTGAAGCGAAAGACAAGGAAGGAGTGGAGAGCAGGTTGTGCATGAAGTGGAGTGCAGGAGGAGCATGAAGGGGTGGAATGGACAGGAGTAGCAGGAAGGGAGATTAAGAAAGATGGGAAGTGGTGATCAGTGCAACGCAGGGGAGTTAGTGCTGGCAGGGCTTCTCTTTGGAAAGATGACATATTATCTTACACTGCTCTGGCGCTGTGTGTCTTCATCTTCATGGTGGTTATTCACAGATTGTCTTTGCTAATGTGGTTTTGGCTTTGCTGCCTTCAGAAAGTTTTACACTATACAATAACATTTACACTGTAAACAGTGGAGGGAAATTCCATGGAGGATCAGATACGCAGCTTAGTGTTATCTGTGCTGTTCTGCTGACTCTGTCTAGTACAAAACAAATGTTGTAGCCAAGTTGTACAGTGTTGAGGTCTGTCTGTAATTACCACAGCCTGTCTCAATCACCTAGTAGTATTTAGTTGAGAGCTGATATGAGCTCATCATTAACTTTGTTTCTTATATGTGGTTAAGCTAGCCCCTTGTGTTAGAACTGTGGTGGGAGAGTACCAGCTGTATCAGTTCCACATATTGATTCTTTAAACATGGTGCAAAAAGACAACAAAGCAGACATATTTAGAGACGCAGCCCATTCCACATGTTTTCTGTTGCAAGAAGGTTTCTGCACTGCCTTTCTCATTTTTTGATCAAGCATGAATGCCAGGAAACTTAACAAAATTAACCAGAACTGCTGTTTTAGCGTGTTACTTCAGTGTTAAAGTACAGCTTTTATACAAGTGCCTTATTTCAAATGTTTGTTCTTGGAATTCATCAGCAGCCCAGTTTATGTACAGGGAAATGCATTTGATATTTTGGTGTAAACATGGCTACAACTGCTCAGTTTCAAGCATGTGAATAGCCCCTCTGGAAAAAGCCTACATTTTTGTTTTTCACATTTAACGGTTTTCAATCACTAATTTTAACACAAGTATTTAAGCTCTGGCTTATTTATTTATTTTTATTGACTCACTATCAAAACATCTGCATGAATTAGGGTGTTATGAACCTCAGTCGTGATTGCCCTTCTTTGTGTCTGTGGCCAATTTGTGTGCTTTTTCCATTGTTTTGTGCAGATGCATAATTGGCCATTTGGAGGCACCTGACAATATACACTGCTCAAAAAAATAAAGGGAACACTTAAACAACACAATGTAAATCCAAGTAAATCAAACTTCTGTGAAATCAAACTGTCCACTTAGGAAGCAACACTGATTGATAATCAATTTCACATGCTGTTGTGCAAATGGAACAGACAACAGGTGGAAATTATTGGCGATTACACACTCAATAAAGGAGTGGTTCTGCAGGTGGGGACCACAGACCACTTCTCAGTACCTATGCTTTCTGGCTGATGTTTTGGTCTTCACAGATGAAAGCAGGTTCAGACTGAGCACATGTGACAGACGTGACAGAGTCTGGAGACGCTGTGGAGAGCGATCTACTGCATGCAACATCCTTCAGCATGACCGGTTTGGCAATGGGTCAGTAATGGTGTGGGGTGCCATTTCTTTGGAGGGCCGCACAGCCCTCCATGTGCTCGCCAGAGGTAGCCTGACTGCCATTAGGTACCGAGATGAGATCCTCAGACCCCTTGTGAGACCATATGCTGGTGCGGTTGGCCCTGGGTTCCTCCTAATGCAGCACAGTGCTAGACCTCATGTGGCTGGAGTGTGTCAGCAGTTCCTGCAAGATGAAGGCATTGAAGCTATGGACTGGCCCGCCCGTTCCCCAGACCTGAATCTGATTGAGCACATCTGGGACATCATGTCTCGCTCCATCCACCAATGCCACATTGCACCACAGACTGTCCAGGAGTTGGCAGATGCTTTAGTCCAGGTCTGGGAGGAGATCCCTCAGAAGACCATCCGCCACCTCATCAGGAGCATGCCCAGGCATTGTAGGGAGGTCATACAGGCACGTGGAGGCCACACACAATACTGAGCCTCATTTTGACTTGTTTTAAGGACATCACATCAAAGTTGGATCAGCCTGTAGTGTGTTTTTCCACTTTAATCTTGTGTGTGACTCCAAATCCAGGCCTCCATTGGTTACTAAATTTGAATTCCAGTGATGGTTTTTGTGTGATTTTGTTGTCAGCACATTCAACTTTGTACAGAACAAAGTATTCAGTGAGAATATTTCATTCATTCAGATCTAGCCACCACTTCTGTTCACTTTAGTGCTGAGAATGGTCGCCCCCAAATAATATCTGCTCTGTGGTGATCCTAGGGGTCCTAAAGTATGCAGAGAAACAGATGGACTACAGTCTGTAACTGTAGAACTACAAAGTGCTCCTATATGGTAGGTGGAGCTGATAAAATGAAGTGTAGATACAAGTCGGTGTACTTAATAAAGTGACTGGTCAGTGTGTGCGTGTGTCCACATCTCTTGAAAGAATTTTTGAGTCACTCTGTATAGGAGCATCTAGGCAGACAGACCTTTATTGATCCTGAAGGGAAATTGCATTGTTTCAGTAGCAAGACATATAACTGCACATAAACATGCATATACTATGCAGAAAATGGAAATAAATCTAGACATAAGTTAAAATACAGGACAAATAAAATAAAAGTATCTATTTTGCATATTTACATGGGACATGAGACAGATTTGTTGTATTTACATAATAGCAGGCTCTGAGTGGTATGGGGTAAACTAAAAGCATATATAGACATAACTAACTCAGTTGCATCAGTATTACAGTGTAAAGTTCCAGGGAAAATTGTCATTTCAGTCGTAGTTATATTACATAGTGTATATTAATCGTAAAGGAGATATAGTGATGTGGTTCAACTCAGTTTAGACAGCAGGAGATCAGTACCATCTCTGCAGTAAGGAGACTTATTGTAGAGCCTTATCTGGTAACACTTTACAATACTGTTTCATAGTTAATAAGTAACTAAGCAGTAGTTCTGCATTAATGCTAAAGTAACTACTCTTAACTACCAGTGACCGCTAGTTAACTACTCAGTAGGTAATAATGAACTAATGATTAGGATAGTTCACCCACTAAATAAGTACTTATGGAGAATTACTTGGTAACTATGGTTTCTTGGAATAACGACTCATAAATTACAGATAAATTCAACATTAACTGCTCAATAGCTGAGTCTGACAAGGTTCCTGCTGAACTACTAACTGATGTAGTTTATTCCAATTCTATGTTTACACAACTGGTAAAAGCAGCCCAAATACAATCTTTTTCCTCATGTGACATAGATGTGTCATTCGTGTGGCTGTGTGAACAGCAACAAACTCATTTCATCTAACATTTTCAATTCCAATTTGAGATGCTTTCATATGTGGTCCTGAAGTCCGATCTGCATGAATTCGAGCTGCAGCAATACAAACAGCCAGATTGGAATTCATGCGACTTTTAAGTCAATCCAACTTACCATTTATCATAATTTTGCGCTGCTGAGGCTCATAAACATATAGGCTGATGTTTCTATACCAAAAAATCAGAAGACTCATCGCAACCGCTCCATGTTTGAAGAGGTTTCGAACGACATGGCCGGAGGAGAGGCTGAAGCGTTTAAAGAATCAAAAGGACACGAACCAAAGAAGTGGCCCTAACCGAATGTGTCCTTTTTACAGTGAACTTGAGCACATTGTGGGTGATGAGCCCAACGGTCAACCACTGGAACTTCATAATCGCTCTTGCGATGCGGGCGAAGATGACACTGAAAGCTCCGGGAGCGACAGGCGTTCACTGGCAGTCATGACTGTTTACCTCTGGACAAGCATTGTTCTTTTGCACATGTGGGTCAGTTTAGGAGCTGGTCTGTTCAGACTGATGTCGCATACAGATCACATTTAAAAGTGAAAAGTCAAACAAAAAAATTGGATTTGGTGAGAATCAGATTCAGGCCACTCTTACCTGCTGTGTAAACATAGTAAACAGTAGTAAAATACACTACAGTGTGCAGTCGCTACAGGGCTGGCAGACAACCAGGGCTCATGTGTGCATAAAACCATGCCTCTGTGGGTGACCTTACATCCACAGCCTTCTAGCCACTACAAAGCTAATGCTTCACTCTCTAGACCATGCTGAGTTGCTGCATTCCCATGGAACCTTGGGTAGATGTGCTCTCTCAGAAAATGTTGAGGGTTGCCTCTGATGGGAACCTTCTTTGCAGAGCTGGCTGTAATTCTCACCTTGTGAGAGTCATGCCACAGGTGGGAAGCACTCTGCTCCAGTGTTATCTGCTCCAAAGTCTGGCATTTGCCTGGAGTGACGGCCATAAAGGTCTCATGAAATGACAGGCATCTCCTGCAGATGTCGGTGCCATCATGGTCAGTATGGGGTAGAGCAGTGGACTCATGTGAGGGTTCTTTTGCAGCATTCATGCATTTGTGCAAAAGGCTTGTCACAGGCAGGTTCAGATGTTTCGGACCTTCTCTCAGTTCATCCTGGGTTTGGAAAATAGGGGTGGGAGGCAGAGGTAAATGGTTGGGCCTTACCTTGGCTGTCTGGAAGGCATCAGTGGCTTTTTGGTGGGGAAAAAGCAACAGCTTTGGAGCAAGGTTCCTTTGGGTCCCAATGTTCCAAAGGTGCTGTTAATCCATGGAGTCAACTCCTGTGAGTGCATTGGACATTGCATTTTCAACTTGATACCACACACGACTGTTTGCACTGGCAAAAATCCCTGGCAAGTATACAAATATGAAGATACTTTGTCATTTGCAAATCGGTGATAGCCACAGCCTTAGCTTAACTAAGCATAAAGTTACTAAACCCATATCAGTTTTGCATATAAAATTGACATTCTTAAAAACATGATTCTTCCAGGGCTCTATATTAAAGAAAATGGTTCTATTTAGAGCCATGAACATTCAATGAACCTTTTGCACGATTAGTTCTTGGCATCATAAAATCATTCTTCAGATTGATGAAGAAAGTGCTCTAGATGGTTCTATGTGTAACCTTTCGAAAGGCTCTATGTAGTGTTCCTTTGCCATGTCTGTACCCTGATCTCTGGGTTGGCTCCCCATGCTGTAAACCCATGCTGGTTTATTGACGACTCTTAACTTGGGGAATCAGTAATGCAAAGTTTCACTTTTGGTTTCTAACTGCGTCTGCTTTCTGATATCATGTCACAGGTTGTAACAAAACAACTTAAATTGCCACAGTTTTCTTCAGTTTTCCTCCAAATTGTCATTAAGTGTTACAACCCCAATTCCAATGAAGTTGGGATGTTGTGTAAAGCATAAATAAAAACAGAATACAATGATTTTGCAAATCCTTTTCAACTTATATTCAATTGAATACACTACAAAGAAAAAGATATTTAATGTTCAAATGGATAAACTTTATTGTTTTTTGCAAATATTCACTCATTTTGAATTTGATGCCTACAACACGTTCCAAAGAAGTTGGGGCAGGGGCATGTTTACCACTGTGTTACATCACTTTCCTTTTAACAACACTCAATAAGCATTTGGGAACTGAGGACACTAATTGTTGAAGCTTTGTAGGTGGAATTCTTTCCCATTCTTGCTTGATGTACAACTTCAGTTCCTTAACAGTCCGGGGTCTCCGTTGTCATATTTTGCGCTTCATAATGCGCCACACATTTTCAATGGGAGACAGGTCTACACTGCAGGCAGGCCAGTCTAGTACCCGCACTCTTGTAACACGTGCAGAATGTGGCTTGGCACTGTCTTGCTGAAATAAGCAGGGACGTCCCTGAAAAAGACGTTGCTTGGATGGCAGCATATGTTGCTCCAAAACCTGTATGTACCTTTCAGCATTAATGGTGCCCTCACAGATGTGCAAGTTACCCATGCCATGGGCACTAACACACCCCCACACCATCAGAGATGCTGGCTTTTGAACTTTACGCTGATAACAATTCGGACAGTCCTTTTCCTCTTTGGCCCAGAGGACACAACATCCATGATTTCCAAAAACAATTTGAAATATGGACTCGTCAGACCACAGGACACTTCCACAGTCCATCTCAGATGAGCTTGGGCCCAGAGAAGCCGGCAGCGTTTCTGGGTGTTGTTGATATATGGCTTTCGCTTTGCATGGCAGAGTTTTAACTTGCACTTGTAGATGGAGCGATGAACTGTGTTCACTGACAGTGGTTTTCTGAAGTGTTCCTGAGCCCATGTGGTAATATCCATTACAGAATGATGTCGGTTTTTAATGCAGTGCGACCTGAGGGATCGAAGCGGGCATTCAATGTTGGTTTTCTGCTTTGCTGCTTACTTGCAGAGATTTCTCCAGATTCTCTGAATCTTTTGATGATATTATGGACTGTAGATGATGAAATCCCTAAATTCCTTGCAATTGCATGTTGAGAAACGTTGTTCTTAAACTGTTGGACTATTTGCTCATGCAGTTGTTCACAAAGTGGTGAACCTCGCCCCATCCTTGCTTGTGAACGACTGAGCCTTTCAGGGATGCTCCCTTTATACCCAATCATGACACTCATCTGTTTCCAATTAACCCTTTCACCTGTGGAATGTTCAAAACAGGTACTTTTTGAGAATTCCTCAACTTTCCCAGTCTTTTGTTGCCCCTGTCTCAACTTCTTTGGAATGTGTTGCAGGCATCAAATTCAAAATGAGTGAATATTTGCAAAAAACAATAAAGTTTATCCATTTGAACATTAAATATCTTGTCTTTGTAGTGTATTTAATTGAATATAGGTTGAAAAGGATTTGCAAATCATCGTATTCTGTTTTTATTTATTTTTTACACAACATCCCAACTTCATTGGAATTGGGGTTGTACTTTGAAAGCTCTTTTTGTACATCTCATCTTATGATCAGTATAATTGTGATGTGAAAAATAATTGCTTTAGCAAACCTTTACCAGAAGTGTGTTCTGCCTTTTTTCTTTTCCAAATAAAGTTAGCACCAAAAACAACTGCAGTAAGAATAAAAGAACTGAAATAATTCTGAGAATAAGACACTGAGTGAGACTTGGCAGAAAAGTGGGCAAAGCAGGCTGTAGCTTTCAAGTTTAAAGCAGCAGTTGACTCTCTTCACTCCGCCACATGGGTGTGCCCAAAGCCCTTCAGCTGCACAGTTCATTTCCTGCATTTTTTTTTTTAACTCCTACACTGTGTTATCAGCCTTGCAATAAAAATACTTGGCTGGCACTGGCCTTAACCGGAGACATCTCTTCGTTTTTTTTTTTTTCCCTCTTGTAGTCCAACCGTGTGGCTTTTAAAGCGGAATTCATCTTTTCCTACTGTGGTAATGTGGGTCATGTGGACAAGAGGTACCTCGGCAAACAGTGAGTGGTGGTAAATAAGCTTCCTCAAACCAGATTTGGGGTTCCAAAAGGTGAATGATTTATTGTGCGCCCCAAAAAAAACCCCAAAAGAAAACTATACAAACACAAAACAAACAATGACAATACACTATATACACTATATAGACTTTGGCTTGGAGGTAAGCTCGGCTCTTAGTGGCTTGATGCTACCACTGGCTAGATTATGAGGTTCACTGTACCCCAATCTGTAACCGTCTCTCGAGTATACTCACTCGGCCAACAAAGTTCTGTCGTCCAGAGACAAACTCAGCCTCTCAGTCCCTCCAAGCTCCTCTTGCCATTAGCCATTCTACCCCTTATATACTCATTAGCCCGCCCTGCACTAAACCAACGAGAGTATACATTCTCAAGGGGGTAGACCCAAAAGAGTTTAAAAAGGTAGATCATCACATATATTCATATAACCGGTTTGAGTGATGGACATGCATGCATTCAGATGTTACAAGTAAGTATACTCTATTTGTTCACATTAAAATATCATAATAAATGTTTTACTTTAATTGGTATACTGGACCCCCCCTGCACCAGCCTTGTCCTCAAGTCCACTTAGGGGCTTTAAAGGCTGAGTGACCTGCGCATTGCCACTCCTAAAAAGGACACAGGTAAGTACCAGGTTCAAGTTCGTTGTTTAAATGTCTTTTTAGAAAAAGTGTCTTTGGGCAAATGTTTCAGTGGGCTAGTGGTGTGTAAGGTGACCTTATATCATCACACCTACTTACATTTTTTTAGGTGTAAAGCAGTGAACTTTAAGTTCACTTCCACTTATTTTGTACTGCAACTGTACTGTGAACTTACAGGTACTAGTTATATACTTATACTTAGTTATATAAACTTGCAGTTTGTGTTTTGTGTGTGTGTGTGTGTGTGTGTGTGTGTGTGTGTGTGTGTGTGTGTGTGTGTGTGTGTGTGTGTGTGTGTGTGTGCACGTGTGCTACAATTACTGGAACTCCATTATGTAACACTTATGCAGCCTCCCTTTGCAAAGATAAAGGCTGAGTTTTTTCCAAAAATTCTCTGTGAGACTTTTATAACACATGAGAGAGGATTTGAGAATATTCCTCCATACAGAACCTCTATAGAACCTTCAGATTCTGAGGTCCACACTCTGGACTCTCCTCTTCCGCTTATCACACAGGTTTTCTTTGTGCTTTAGGTTAGGGGGCCTGGGATGACCATGGCCTTGATTCTGTGGTCACTGAACCATTTTTGGGTTGATTTTATGTCTGATTGGATTATACTGTGACAATATAAAACTCACTGACATTTTCAATGTTTAATATAAAATTTCAGAAGACACATGTAGCTTCACTGGTTGTTGACAAAGTTGTGGTACTGTACAGTAGATGCCATGACTCTTGGTTCCCATCTATAATACCTACTAGAATACTAACACTCTTAAGAATGGATTTTCATATAAAAACATCTCAAGTTGCTGATATTTTGAACTGGATTAATACCTATGTTAAGGGGCTCTCTGGCCAAGTTAAAAAAAAATCACTACATAAACATGCCTACATGCCTCCTACAGTGAAGCCACAATAGTAACACCTTTGAAAAACTACGAGAGCTTTGGGGCAGATACAGTTTTTCTCTCTAACTAGTGAAGTGAATACAGGAGGAAACTAATGGTGTGCTTATGAAGTTAATCAATTTATTAGCTTCTATCAGTGCATTTCTTTGTCGCCATGGTCGGACTGCCCACTGCAATGACTGTGACGTGTTGCACAATCTATGCTGGGTATTGTAGTGAGAGAACACTGATGAACAAAAATACAAACTGATACAACTTAATGAATTCGGTGAAACTCATGAGGTTGAGGCTTTTTACAGATTTTACAAACTGCAGAACACAACTGCTCCTTTAAGTAGACTGCATTTGTTTTACTGTGAAAACAAACAATTTTAATTCTGTATAGGTTGCTTTCATTATTCAAAAATACGGTAACTTAGGACTGCATAATCTAAAATGGGAGTGACAAACTAGGTTCTTTTCTCTCTGCTGCTCTGCAGAGTTCAGCATCATCCTTCTTCTAACACACATTACACCAAATCCACTGTGTTGGATTTATACAGTTTTTTGTGAATTTTCAAACAGTCTAAGCTTGATCAGATGTTTCTCTTGTATATTTCTCTTGTATGGACACAGAACTGTCATGCATGTAGTGAAACATGCTGTGATTTTTCTATATGGGTAGGCCCTGTTCTAATTGTGCTCTGTACAAAAACATGAAGACATTATTATTGATTGTACAAAGCAATTTTTGCTCTCAACAAAGGCGGTCGCACTTTCTCCCTCATCGCTCAGTCGCTCTGGATAAGAGCGTCAGCCAAAATGCCATAAATGTCATCTCTCCTGCTTTGCTTCTCCAGTCTCGTCTAGTCTACTGTCTTATACTTTTGAGAGACTCTCTCCGTGCTGCTCTTCAAACTAAGGAAAATGGATTTGATCAAATGGTCTCAACGCAATTGACACCATCTTCTCAACAAGAAGTCTGGGTTCGGGGGAACCAGCCTGTCCTGCCAGAACGTTTGCAGCTGGCTACACAATGGACGCACGAGAGAAGTGCCGAGTCGTGTGCCTGGCGGCTCTTTCCATGGAGGACATTGAGGACGTCTACCTATTCGGAACCACGACTACAGGTATTTTGCTGATTGGATTAGGCATTGCAAAGGTATAGGCATTTTGGAGACCAGAATGAACTAGCAGAGTAGTCATGCAAATTGGAATGCGACTTCTCGCCCCAAGCCCAAACAATCCCGGTTTAATCTGCTTTCGGCTCTCCAAATCAGCACTGGCCTTGGCCAAGGTTGCTGCTGGAACAACAATTCCTCCGGAAGAACACTGCAGTGAGACACTCTTGTACCCCCCCCCCCCCATTTCCCCATGACGCCTGCTGATTGTTGACTCTGCTTGGGACACGTTCAAGGTTGTCTCCATGGCAACTTGATGTGTTATCGCTATGACACACTGCGGACTGACGCAGCTAGACTGGGTTGCCAGGCGAAGCGACTTCTCCAGGCCTCCTCACTACCCTCCTGGTCTGTCTGATTGGGAATGCTATGGGATACCATAGTAACCACTTAGCAACAACTTGGGATACCATAGCAACCACTAAACACTTTAATAACCACCTAAGGTACCATAGCGATCACCTAGCATCACTTAAGCAACCATTTGGGATACCATAGCATCAACCCAGCAAAACTCACAACCATCTGGTATACCAAAACAACTGCCTAGCAACACCTTGGCAACCACTAGGAATGCCATAGCAACCACCTACAAACACCTAGCAATGAACCA
The DNA here is from genome assembly GCF_015220715.1 of Pygocentrus nattereri. Lineage (NCBI taxonomy): Eukaryota > Metazoa > Chordata > Actinopteri > Characiformes > Serrasalmidae > Pygocentrus > Pygocentrus nattereri. The sequence goes on from NC_051217.1 coordinate 17,971,815, forward strand.
CTTAGCAACACGTTAGCAACCAACTGGGTTACCCTAGCAATCACCTAACAACACCTTAGCAGTCACTTAAGATACCATAGCAACCACCTAGCAACAACGAAGTAGCCATCCAAGATGTCTTAGAAACCACCCGGGATACCGCAGCAACCATTTAGTAACACCTTAGCAACCTTAGCAACATAGCAACTGCCTAGCAACACCTTAGCAAGCTGAAGTTGCGCGATCACTGCGTTTTCTTCAGGAAATTAACTTTCCTGGTTTTGTACTGGTCACTGTGTTCTCTCAGATGTCCAGAGTCTCAGTCTCAAGGTTCTGCTTTGCTTGAGTTTTTGGACACAGCGTATCCCCCAAATTTGAAGCACTAGTCCCATCATGCACCACACGGCTGCATTTAGAGCTGACACTTAGAGGTGTTGACCCTCAGATATCTCCACATTAAGCTGGCCTTAAAAAAAGATCATGATCCTCCATCCTGCCATATCATGATTGCAGTTGCATTCCTATTGGCTAACCACACATCTGTAGCTACGTCTCAAAGCAAGGGATGCAGCCGAGGATGCCTTTATATCACTGAAGTCTCTCCCATTGAGTAGGACATTCTTATGTGGTCAACAAATGCATCTTTGTTTCTGAGAAACTGAAGGACTCAACTGGTGTTTCTTTGGAGACCTTTGAGCATCCACTATCCTTCACAATGTGAAAGAGCAGATACAGCTGTGAGCAGTGACAGAGCTTTTCATGCCAGCATCAGAAAAGTCCTCCTTATCTTGGCTTCAAACTTGACTTTAGGACATGTCTCATTGGTCCTCACTTTCTGATGGGAAAACAGACTCATGTCTTTTGGGAGGAAGATATTGTTACTGAGTTGAAAAACATGAGATTCATGGAATCGCATCTTTAAAAGTTGTTATAGCACACCACTCTATTTCCTTTGGGTTTCTTTTTTGTTTCTGTTTGTAAATCCCCACTGCTGTGTTCCCTTGACTGGCTTCCTGTAGCTGCACGCATCAGATTTAAAACCCTAATGCTGGACTACAAAGCCAAAAATGGACCAGCCCCTACCTACTTGTTGGCAATGATGAAATATCAAACTGCACCACGAGCACTTAGAACCCTTGTATTTTAAAATACCATGTATAAGTGCAGCACAATATAATGCAATCAATACGTAATTCAATGCTCATTTAAGTGCTGTATAAAAAGGTGTCTTCAGTCTGTGTTTGAAGACAGCAAGAGACTCTGCTGTATGGACAGCCAGTGGGAGTTCATTCCACCACCTGGGTGCCAGCACGGAGAACATTCTTGACGCTCGTCTTCCATGCACCTTGAAGGATTGCGGGTCAAGCCGAGCTGTACTCAAAGCTTGAAGGGCACGTGGTACAGTTCGAGATTTCATCATTGCCATCAAGTACGTAGGAGCTGGTCCATTTTTGGCTTTGCACTGTGTATTGTATTGTAGTGTGCTCTACTGTATTGCACAGAGTTCTGTGTTCAACTCCGTTCCTTTTCTCTGGGTATCAACAGTGACTTTTTGTTTCTAGCAGTATCTGAGCTCAGGACCGTCTTTCTCTCTAACCTATCGGTAACTAGCAAAGATACTTTCTCTAGATAGACAAAGCACTTCTTATAAGTCGCTCTGGATAAGAACATCTGCTAAATGCTGTAAATGGAAATCACCCACCCTTACATAACACAAATATGAGACTATGATTAGTTGTTCTGTCAGTCAAATGGCCCTTTCCTATTAAAGTAAGGTAGTTTTTGTCATTATAAGCAACAAAACTCTGCAGATTCTCTGACAATAAGCAGAAGCCTGGCTTGTAAACTTATGGGAGACCCCTTATCTTATCATGGTCTTCAGAGAGGAACACATTGATGTGCACTCAGCAACAGGTTTTTAACCAAAATTCTTTGAAATGGAGGTGAGGACCAATGGAGGGGTTCTTTATGAAACAGACATTTATATTACTGCACTTTTATGGAAGGATGTTAATAGCATCATCTGAGTACAATGACCTGTGCCTCTTGCATGTTTTCCTGAGAAGAAAAACAACCCTAAAATGTCCTATTTCTGAAGTACTGAAAATTAGCATGTGATCACCTGTGACTTAGCAATACAATCTAAAGCCCTATTCAAGCTGGATTAGTTTTACCAGATAACCAAATTAACTCTTATAACCTGGATCATTATCTTATTACCTTTTATATGTACTAATGTATATTTCTTAAAAATATGGTCTTTGTAAAGAAATTATAATCATAGGACAAAGTTTGAACACTCCTACTCAAAGGTTTTACTGATTTTCTGAGTAAAAAAAAAATAGGTATACATTCTTTTTTTTTGAACATTCTGTTTTTATTTTGTAATATTCAACAATAACAGCATAATACAGTATAAACTAACATTAGACAATTCTTTGTTCGATTTTCCTACACCCTAGACCCATCCTTGTTTCTCTGCTCCACTCAAAGAAATATAATAAAACAGTATAAATAAACACAAACATTTTGTACAAATACAAAAAGAAACTAAAATACACATTTACATACCCATACATACACCAACATATTCATGCATACCCCTGCATATACATACACACAGTACCAAACCATATTAATAATAATTTTAGTAATTACCTCCATTATAGCATAATTACACCATACCCCATGGGAGCCTAAGCCCATTCAGTCTCAACCCTCAAATTTTTAGCCCTAAAATTAGGGCAGTAGCTAGAGTTCAGCATCACATAGTCGTCATATGATGTTTTATAAGGAAACAGGTTGAGGGTCTTCACAATCAGATGTGTGTAAGCCTTCAAAGTATGTTATAAAAGGTAGCCAGGTGTCAAAAATCTTTTGAGCCTCTTATAGTGAACTTAATCTTTTCCATTTGAATGTGGGCCATAACTTCATTAATCCATCTGTTATGTGTGGGTGGGTTAACCCCCTTCCAATTCAAAAGAATTAGACGCCTTGCTAGCAGAGTGGAGAAAGCAATAACATGACATTTGTCCTTAGAGATGATCCTTCAGGTCGTGTACCAAATAGAGCTAGTAGAGGATGTGGATCAATTACGACACCATAGATGTCATTAAAGGTCTTAAATACACTCCTCCAGAACTCTTTCAGCCTAGGGCATGACCAGAACATATGGGCTAAGGTAGCTGGTGTTTGCTTACATCTATTGCATGCTGAGCTGGTATTAGGAAAATTTTTGCCAATTTAGAGTTAGTGAAATGGAGCCTATGGAGTATCTTAAATTGTATCAACCCATGTCTTGCACACGGGGACGATGAGTGCAGGTATACATTCTTTATAGAAAAAAAAAAACGTAAACATGGCATCTCCTGCAAACTTTAGCGCTCTAATTCTATTCATTTGCTGAATTAACCATACCGAGGGAAAAAAAAAAAAAGTTGCATATACAAAATATGAAACATAGTTCTGCAAGTTCTCTTTTCTTCCAGCTATGCTAGGTTTAGAAAATATACAGTATATACACACAATTTTATATATTCTATAAAAGATGCACTTCTCACTAAGACAGTCTACCTAATAAATGTAATTTAACCAGTTGTTTTTAATACCCATTTATCATCCTTTATTGGGATCTCATTGTATTTATTGGTTATAACAATATACAAAGGCATTTTAAAATAACAGCTATGAATACATAAATAAAAATACAATAACAATTATTCTAAATTTATTGCTAACACCTGTTCTGTCCTGGAATCTGTCAGTTGCAAAATGATCAGGAGAATAATGATTGGCAGATGTGCACAGACATGAAGTGTAAACAGAATTCTTAATAACTTATTGAATCTTAAACTACTAATAGATTATTACAAAGTACAAAAGCACTTAATTTGACTTTACAAACTTTGTTGTAAAGAAAAAAAAAGTTCCTGAAATGATTTTTCAGTGCTCTTCCAACAGCAATGTTGTCAACACTCAAAGCCAAACACTCTTTTGGATAAGATTAACAACTGGCTTTGGAAGCTGGAAGTAGTGGCAGTTACTATATAAAGATTAAGGTGCAAATAAACTTAAAAATATAACAGTAGTGTTTTTGCATAGAATAAGCTGAAAGAAATGCAAAGGCTTCTTGGCAATACAAACTCCCTGAGTGTCGCTTTTGCCAGCAAAAATAAACCGCTCCCTTCTCTTAACACCATGATAAAATTACCCTTATACATAAGACATATGCAAAAAAACCCAAAAAACAAAGACTAGTGTCTTTGGTAATCCCAATGTCCTTCACACAGCAAAATGGGCCGTCCTGTCTGGCAAGCACACCATGTGAGACCAATAAAAGTCTCGGGCAGGACTCTGTATGCTACATTTTCACATATCTGTACTATGATTAAATCGAAAGAAGCTCTGAGGATTGTTGCTTCATTATACAGTTGATTTCACTGAATATTCAGTGCTTGTCTAAGTACTTCAGATACAGCAGGAATCAGCTTATCTGCATAGTCCCACAGATGTGTATCCCTTATAACGGATTCTGGTGAAAAGTATTTGCTTGGATAACTTTTAATGTGGTACATGCGGGCGATTTTGGGGTCCACCCTGACAGTACCACCCATGGAATCCAAAAGGCCATGCACTGTAGCTTTAAGCACTAAACGGGGATTCACAATGACTTTGAAATTGTTGAACACATTTGGGTCATTGGGTATCCTGTATACATGTGGTAAGAGGTTTTCTCCCTCAAACTGCTTCCATAAATCTGGTGTATTCTCAGGTGTCTTATTTCTGGAAAGGGAAATGGGAAATATGTTATTCTCAAACTCAAATCCTGCATGATGTTGGTAAATCTTCTCCAGCTGAGGAATGAGTGTTGTCCAGTTATCTTCTTTCAAAGGAAGAATTAGCTCATCCAAATCTTGTAGAGCTACATATTGACTCTCATACATGTAACGATACACACAGTCATTGAGAGCTACAATTTGCCCAAAGAATTCCGGTTCCCCTGGTGAATCGGACTTCTTCCATCCTCTGGACACATTGATGTAGGACGACACAGTCCATGAGATGATGTCCACAAAGCCTTGCCTAACATAGTAGTCCAGAACCTTCTGCGTATCTGGGTAACATTTGGTCTTGTAAATGGCTACCTTCTGAACACCAAGCAGCTTGAACATCTCCATGGCCTGCACAAGCCCCAACACATTCATGTAATCATACATTACAGATATACATACTGTAAAAGCATAAGGGAAGTTTTTGGTCCTGGGCTGTTGATTCCCAACAGGTTGGAAGGATTGTATATTCCATACAGATCTGCCCCCTTCATGTGTTTGGGAAGTAATAGCCACATATGCTGGTGTTGTGCATGTTGTGGGGACTTGACAAGTAATATCTGCCGTGCCATAGTCAAATTCAAAGTGGTCAGAGTGAATGTCGAGGCTGGCAGCTGCAGAAATGTTCCTTCCATCACAACATAATAAGCAGTAGTATTGCACTTCTTCACAACGAAACACTATAGCAACTGTTCGTATCATTTTACTGCTTAAACGGTGCTCCACATAGGAACCGATCACATAGGCTTTGTGGTGAGCAACTTTAATCATGGGACCACTCTGCACCGGCACACCACATGCTGTTAGGTGTGGTTCAGCACTTGGCAAAGCGTTTGTTGTAGAATTTGGTGTAGAACTTGATGTAGCATGTGTAGTTCCAAGAGAAAAGTCAGGTTGCTTTTCAGCAGCTTCTTGATGAACAATCTCCTTTTCTGCTCCGGTCCGGTCAAGATAAACTAAATGGACAAGGATGAAGATGATCATCAGGATGAGAGACACCAGGAGAGTCTTTGGAGAGAGCTTTGGCTTTCTTTGTGGAAAGTAGCGCTTCCCTATGAAGACAAATAAAAAAAAAGTTGTTACATATTCAGGCAAAATACAAGTTTTTTTCTGAAGTTGCTTCCTGAGCATTAAAGGGATTTGTCCCTAAAAAATTGAATGTCTACACGAGTTGCTTGCTGTCCAAATTTGTCTTTACTTGAAAATTGGAGCTATAGTGCTAACTTTACAAATACTACAAATCCAATAGTCACCCGAATCTTCACTGTAAATACATCCCCATAACTTCTTTCAACTCATTCAAACCACAAGGTCAACATAGTTTCAAATGTATAAATATTTGTTTTGATATTAAAGATAATAAAAAAAAAATTGACAGAAGCAGCTCACTTAGTATCATAAACAAGCAGGCTCAAACCTGGTCCTGGAGAGCTACCTTACTACAAAATCTACTTCCAGCCACAGTTTGCCACACCTACTCCAGCTAATCAACCTCTTCCCAAGTCACTGATTGGCTAAGTCACAAGTATAGGGTTATGTAAGGGGTGGGGCAACTTTCTTGGATACACGTTGGAACTAAACTCTGCAGGAAGGTAGCTCTCCCGGACTAAAGTTAGAGATCACTGTCGTAATCTTTAGGTATTTAGCTAACTGCTGGACCTTTATCCTGAAAGTGAGGTCACACAAGGTCATAATATATATCAACACAGTCATATTTGCTAACACTTACTGCGTGTCATGCTTGCAAACTAGGCTACATGTGTGAGGAATCACAGTAAGCCTTGATGTTAAGAACAGGCATCTAATATATTCACTTTTTCTACATTTAATGTTATTGTACTCTCAAGTTAATTGCAGGAGCTTGAAAACGCAAGCAAGAGGCTGTGTCTAGCTATGATACAAACAGGAGTGTAAAACCTTCATAACTATAACTGTTAACACATGCAGAAAAGCTTAAATAACTTACTTGCTGGGAGTTTGGGCGGGGACTCAGCGAGAGATCGGTCACTTTATGTGCGGGAGAGGAATGCAAGTAGCTGACATATACGTATTGATTGGTACATCGGTAGATATGACGTCACCTAGGCCAAATTTAGTCGGACCCAACTCAAACAATTCCAACAGAAGAAAATGGCAGAAAATGTCATTTAAAAATCATGTAAAAGATGAGCAGTGTTGTTTCTCTGCCAGTTCACAGTAAAGATATCACAAACTATAGATACTAGAAGAAAATCATGAAAATGCCTAGACAGGGCATTTAAGATTGAAGGTGAGCTCCATTCTGCTGGGTAGTCTGAATTTTGTCATAACAGCATTGTCTAAAATGTCTGACCTCAGCGTTTGTATAAATGTACAAATACAAATTATGATTTGTCTTGAGAGGTCTATATATTTCAATTAGTAATGTCAAAATGTCACTAAAAGGGTTGATCAAAACAATCAAAAGCCATAAATTTAACAAACGTTGTCACTATTATAAATGAATGCCACTCTTCCTCCTTGCCTCCCCTCTTTTACAGTATGAATAAATCTATAAATGTTGCAATAAAGAAAAAACATCCAGCGGACTGGACAGTAACACATTGTAGATGAGAGGTCATTGGAGGGTGACCAGAGAGAAAGCTGACAAAGGCTTTAGTAACTCAGATAACCACTCTGTACAATTGTGGTGAGCAGAAAAGTCTCTGAAGAAAATCTCAATGCACAACATATTGAACCTTCAGGTGGATGAGCTACAACAGCAAGAAGACCAGGTCGCGTTCCACTTCCGTCAGCCAAGAACAGAAGCTGAGGCTGAAGTGGGCAGGCCCACCAAAAGTGCAAGAACAGCAAGAATCCATGGGCTCAACCTGCCTAGTGTCAACAGTCCAGGCTGGTGGAGGTGGTGCAATGGTGTGGAAAATGTTTCACACTTTGGGCCTGTTAATATCAATCAATCATAGCTTGAATGCCACATTTGAGTTTTGTTGCTGACCATCTGCATCCCTTCATGACCACAATTTGCAAATCTACTAATGGCTACTTTCAGCATGATAAAGCACCATGTCACAAAGCACAAGTCATCTTAAACTGGTTTAATGAACATGACAATGAGTTCAGTGCTCATCAGGGGTCTTCCTACTCACCAGATCTGAATCCAGAAGAACACATTTGGGATGTGGTAGAACCCGAGATTTGCAGCATGAAAGTGCACAGAAAAATCTGCAGGAACTGCACGATGCAATCACGTAAACATGGACCAGAATTTAGAAGGGATGTTTTCACTGTCTTGTAGAATCCAGGACATTAAGAATTGGGGATGTTTTGAGAGCAAAAGGAAGCCATACCCAGTATACAGTATAGTGTTCCTAATGAAGTGCACAAATGCACTCATTTTTGTGACATGACAAAAACAGTGAAGCATCACATCCCTATATCACCAATGACAATGTAACACCAAAACAGCATTCAGCACTATATAGGCCACCTGAAAGACAGGCCTCCTGTCAAGGAGACATAATCTCTCTTGTCAGACTTCTGCCACAATTCAAAGCAGTTTTTGTGGTTTCTATCATCACCTCAGTGAGCAATTGTGAATTGGAAATTTTCAATAAAAATTAACAATAAAACACTCAGAATGAGTTTGTCTACATTTTAACCATTTAATTTAACAGATGTTTTATATAGCTACAGACTCTCTCTCTCTCTCTCTCTCTCTCTCTCTCACACACACACTCACACACTTTTTTCTGTCTGAGGCTGACACAGATGTAAATAAAGTTCACTATAAGACAACAACCAGATATACAGAGCTACAACAACAGCTTTACCATTATTAATGCTTAAACATCTTGTAATGTATATGCGTTATCAAAACGACTGGATAACTTTACATGGTGGAATCAGTTCACATTCACTGCTGGGCGCTTTCATTCAAGATGCATGAAACCTGGTCCAGCTTCCTGGGAAACTGTACAAACTAAACTTCATAGACCAGTTCTTCTAATTCTCTTGCTGCTTTGGATCCAAATGATTTGCATAAGCTGAATAAATACACAAAGACCAGGCCTAAAAGCACCACTCAGTCTTTAAATGAATGTCTCTAAATGAACGATTGGCGTTTTTATTTTATTGCAAAGAAACAAAGTACCTGACACATAAACCTGGGTAACAAATGTAGGTCTAATCATTTTTTGGAGGTTTAAATATCTGCGGTCAAATAAGGACACGGACAAGGATACAGACGCTGGCTACATCTGAAGACAGTGGGCTACAGCAACTGTGCATATATAGTTTCAAAAACATCAAAACTAGGTGAATAAACTAAATGAATAGACAAAGACCTGGACTAAAAGAACCATCTCACACTTACCCAGACCACACATGCTTTTCTGTAATTGCTCTGAACAACACACCGTTCCAGAAGCCGTTCACCTCCTCACAAGACCCAGAATAAGTCGACTGTGTCCTCCAGGCTACAATTAGACTGTAAAAAAGAAGAACAGAAAGCCGAATCAGGCAGTTTAGTACATGAAACTGATATACTAAGCTAAACGTTCTCCTCCATTGAGCGCTGGTGCAGCTGTTACGTTTACATACAAACCGCAAGTTACAGAAACAGTTAACTCCTCAGTTCAGTTTACTGGGTGGGTCCAGAACTGCTGCAGGCTCTCAGCTAGAGGATGAGCTGCCCCGACATTTTCTCATGCGCACATACTGTCTTGCACTGTATCTCTTATACTGGCTGACGTAGTTGGTAATTCTGAAAGCAGCCGGAGACAAAAATGATTATGTTGCAACGGAAGGAACATTTCTGCAGCTGCCAGTCTCGACATTCACTCTGACCACTTTGAATTTGACTATGGCACAGCAGATATTTGTCAAGTCCCCACAACATGCACAACACCAACGTATGTAACTTATGTGAATGAAATTATATATTAATGAGGAACCACAGCAGCTACACACCGTCCATCTCAGAGCTGTCGCTTGTCTGATGGAGGTATGGCAGCAGCAGAGGGACATAGTCTGCAGTGATGTCATGGCAAGAAAAGAAAATCTCCCTAAAAGGTAATTGTAACCTTTTTTTATAAAAATATAAATAACTTTACAATTGTTCGGAACCCTTTTTACAAAAATGGAGTAATTTAGGTGAAACTCAATATTTTATCAGCTGTTTAATTTCAACTCCCATTACATGTACACCATGACATTTTTACAACATGACCTGCTTAATCTCCTGATTATGAATTCTTAAAGGAGGTGGATATAAATCAGACGAGAGAGATCAAAAATTCTCCTCTTATTTGTATTAATAATAAGAACATTCTGGTTGCACCACTAAACCAGCCTATTAACACCCTGTTGAAATAAACTGATGCCATCATTATTCATCAACAGAGCTAATAATGTAGAATCATCAAAATATTTTGCAATATAATGATTTGGTTCCTGATCTTTGCAGTCTTTTGTATACGGTATACACAGAAGCAGAGAACTTGCATGTAGATTTGAATTTCTTTAGTTGAATTTCCATATTAAAAGTGCTCTATTAATAAAGATTACTGTTATTCTTATTTTTTATTTGAGGGAGACAAAATTCAGCACAACACTTTATTACCCAGAGTAACCACCTACAGTTTCTAGCTGCACTGTGATTTTTAGAGTTTGCAGTAAATGTTAAACAAAATCAAGATGTCTGCAGATCACCGGCTCAGTCCATTCTCCCACAGAAACAGGAGCAAATGAAAATAGAGTGTTATCACCCTCAACTGGCCCAAACAATCCCCCCCCTCTAAGTCTCAAGGTTTCATACCCCTGATAAACACACAGAGAACCGTACGGAACATTCAAAGGTGTGTGGCCGTACTACCAACACTGCTACTGGGTGCAATATCAATACAATAAAAGCACCCCACCTTGTACTTATGCAGACACCTAAACGAAACAGAGCTTCGACTATGCCACCCCTATATTATGGGGAAGGGGACCCCTCCCACAGGCCACTCAACCAAAAGAGTGTCTAGAGCCAGCCAAGAATATTCCTGCAACAATCAGAATATAAGGTTGCAGTACATATTTTATTTTACAATTATAAAAAAAAAACATTAAGAACAAAGAGTCTTAAAGATTGTTGTTACTATTGATAACTGTGTGGGATTCAGGCTAATTACAAGGACTAGTTAGCATAGCACAGGCCCCAAATAAACAAATGTGGCCGAGGAGGTGCCCAAGCCCCCGAAGCTCTTCGCCCAAAATTACCACCAATCAACGACCAATGACCATACAAAACCACGCTCACCAAATAAAGATCGCTCACAGCAAGACTACACAACTAACAAATAAAACAGCCAAAGATGGCACAGTCAGAGCACCGGGGCAGCCCACCCCGTGACCACAAATCAATGAAAAAAAAATAAAAGTAGACACCTTCCAGGGTGCGTCCATGAACAAACGACCTGTGATACGCGATTACAAATTTTCATAAGTAACAACGGTAATACCTAAAACCTCAATCCCAACACTACATCCTAAACCAAAGACTAAAATCCATAAAGATAGATACAAGTGGCACTACCATTTGCAAGGCACACAATAATAAAAACAAAAACTCAGTGGAGGGAAGAAACAGTGGCCCGCAAGCACCACGGCTGCAATCCCACTCTAAAAGAAAATGACCAAAACCCACATTAAAATAAGATTCAATATAAATCATAAAATCACAAGTATAGGGTGCTAATAGGTTGCTTTAAGCGTACAGTCTACACATATGTAAAGTGCTTATGATGACAGCTCAATTTATAATATCTGACAATATATCACTATGCACCCACATCATATAAGTCATCAATAGTAATACGAATAGCAACAATGGCACCACATACACACACACACACCCACACACACACACACACACACACACACACACACACACACACACACACACTGGCCCATGTGCCACATACTTGCTCCATAGCTGTAAGTAGAACTAGAATTATCTTCCAGCTAGAATGTACACAAAACACTCCAAACCACACACTGATCAAGCATGAATGAAAGGCAACCTAATACATATGCAGACAGCTGTAGACCAGCAGCACCAGTTAGGCCACAGTTGATACCCAAGCACGCCAGCCTATGCCAAAAAGATCACCCAATATATTCACCCATAGCTAAAAAACTCTTACCGGACAGGCCATGCTTCCCAACCACCATTAGCCAGCATAAAAAGAAGTAAACCAACAACCTACTGTTGTGTCTGCTAAGTGCACTTCTCTGGTTCTCGCCTGGTTGGCTAACCCCACTAACACACATACACTAGAAATAATCAAAAATCATCTGAAATTACACTCTGCAGACTTCAAGCTATCACTACGAGCATCCTGCTAACAATTAGCAACCGTATACAAACTTACCAAACAGAGTTCTTTCAGCGGCGACAGCAAGAAACAATCCCCACCATCCCTTTGTTTAACCAATCAGGAAGTTAACTCACTTGGGTGTGCTCCCCTTTTATCCTTCCTTGGAAAGCAGTACGCCGCCTACCCACATTCGACCCACCACAAAGTGGGTATGTCCCTCATTAATGGTTGTGATCACTTTAATGTGAAAATGTGAAACCCTTAAGCATTCCACCATAGTACAGGTAACATACACTGTTAGAAATAAATGTACCATAAAAAAATAGGGGTGGGAGGCAGAGGTAAATGGTTGGGCCTTACCTCAGGTGTCTGTAAGGCATCAGTGGCTTTGTGCTGGGGAAAAAGCAATGTCAGCCAACAGCTTTGGAGGTTCCTTTGGGTCCCAATGTTCCGAAGGCACTGTTAATCAGTGCAGGCAACTCCTGTGAGTGCATTGGACATTGCATTTTCAACCTGATACCACACACGACTGTTTGCACTGGCAAAAATCCCTGGCAAGTATACAAATATACTTTGTCATTTCCAAATCGGTGATCGCCACATCCTTAGCTTAACTAAGCATAAAGTTACTAAACCCATATCAGTTTTGCATATGAAATTGACATTCACTCCAGTATGACTTAAAGTACATTTAAAAGGCATCTTAATCATAATCTTACCTTTGTTCCAAGTAAGCAAAGTGATTAGACAATGTTATACAGTTGCCAACCTTCAGGCAGTTGGGATGAGATTAATGCATTAGGTTTTTCTCATGACCAATATTTGGTATATTGCTTCAATCAATGTATGTACTGCCAGAAAAAAGTTAATCCCACACCACATTCCATGAATATTGGCAATCAGGTGTTCAGCAGGAGAGACAGTTCTGATAGTTTTATTTATACAACCATGCATAAACAGACACTTCCATGCATTGTATACATACATGTTTGTTGATATGTACACTCTTAAAAACATGGTTCTTCCAGGGCTCTATATTAAAGAAAATGGTTCTATTTAGAGCCATGAACATTGAATGAACCTTTTGCATGATTTGTTCTTGGTATCATAAAATCGTTCTTCAGATTGATGAAGAAAGTGCTCTAGATGGTTTTATGTGTAACCTTTCGAAAAGCTCTACCTAGCACCACAAAGGGTTCATTTATCATCAAGCTTGTAACAATAGCAGAGCCCTTCTTGGTGCTATATAGAACCCTTTTCAAAAAGGTTACATATTGAATCATATGCCACAAATTCTCCAGTCTGAAGAACCATTTCAGAATGCAGAGAACCCTTTAATCATGCAATTTCCTTTACTAAAGAGCTCTAGATACATATTTTGTTGAAATGTACTTACTTAGACTCCCATATACTTACCTTGCTCTATGGATACATTAAGAGATTTAACAACATTGGCTACTTTCAAATGGTCATCAGTTCAGCAGCTGTGTATATCAAAAAAAAGTTATTCTGAGTTGGACACAATGCAAACAAATTTTTCCAGACATTGAAAATGGATCGTCAGCCCATGTATCACGATTGGCCCCTCCCAGTCTTCCATGTGCTTGTGTTTACCTCCCAGTCTCGTCCATGTGCTTTTTGTTTTGATTCTTTACTGTCATGCCCCCTTGTTTTCTTGACTCCGCCCCTGATTGGTTACACCTGTTTTCCTCCTATGCCTTGTTAGCTGTCATTACTCTCATTGTGTCCCTGTATTTAAGCCCTGTGTTTTCCTGAGTTTCTCGCTGGTCTCTGTTTGATATACTTTGCTTGGTCTTTGTATGTTTACCTTGTTTGTGTAGTTCTGTGTATTCTGTTTATTATGTCTGTACACCAACTTGTCTGTGTTGGCTTCTTGACCCTGGACTGTTCTGACCCTGAATCTGGATTTGCCCCGAATAAATCTCGCTTATCTCTGCATATGTGTCCGCCTCCTCAACGCTCCCAAACGTTACAACAAGGTATACTAAATAGAAAGAATGTTTTCTAAAACACAAACAGGAAAACGTAACTAGTTTACCTTTTGTAGAGCGCTTTAAAGTAGAAAAGTGCTGTTAAATGCACTTCACAAGTAACTACAGACAAACTCTGGGTAATCTGAGAGAGAGCCTGTCTGACCATCACTGAATTGTGCACATCAACCTAATGTTGACCCTTACATTTGTTTACAAAAACAAAGATGGTGGAACATAACCAAGTTAGCTTTTCCCTTTTGCATAGCATGTTACCGCAAAAAGTATGAGGCAACGCTAGCTAGCTAACATCACATCCTGTTGACAGACAACAAATCAATTCACAGGACTGTGTGTGAGAAAAAGGTTGTCTGACAGTCAATGAATGCACATCAACATAAGGCCGCCCCATAAAGTAAAGCTATACAAGCTTACTTAGCTTCCACAGTATTGCAGCAGCATGACTGCATGATCTTCCTAAACCGGCGATGCAGGAGCACCCCATCATTTCCACAGATCCCTGGACTGTGACTAATACCCACGCCGAGTGGCTCGGGCAGCTGGCTTGGCTTTCAGAAATATAAATTCACCTTCTTTGTGAAGGAGTACACAGATGACCTTCAGACTATGAAGGTACTGATACGCTTCAGTGCTTTTGTAGTTTTTCATCGCCAAACTGTTTATACCTACAGAGAGTACAAAATAACTGAACAGTGTAAACTAAGGAAGGACACAAAGACCTGGAGCTAAGTATCAATTTCACACATTGTGGTTTTCTGCTGATATGCTTGCAGATATTCTGGTGTGAGATGGAGAAAGTTTTTTTTTTTTTTTTTTTTTTTTTGGGGGGGGGGGGGGGTATCTCAGGGAACCACAACAGTTATGCAGATTACTTTTTTTTAGAAAAACAAAGGAATCAAAGGTTGCAGTGTCTCCAGCGTAAACCATTCTGTTATGTTTTATATTAAATGACTGATGCAAACAAAGTTTTGCACAGCAGAATATTAAGCATTTCAATCCAAGTGTTCTTAGAGAAGGACTGCAGGCCTTACAGTGGCCTTACATCCCTTAGTGGGCTTAAGATGATTGTGGGCTCTTGTACCTCACAAATGGGAACTACGTATGTGGGGTTTCTTGGTAGAAAGCCAACCCTAAAGGTTTTCTATTTCTGAAAATAGCCACATGACCAGCAATGTGTTAATGGCACAAACTAAGACATAAACAAAATGGAAATTCTTATGTCCTTATGTCCTTCAAGTTCATTTACGCGGGGAATAAAAATGGCAAATTTTCTCTCAAATCTGCTGAACTGTTGTAACGTATTTGATGCTGTAAGATCAGCGTATTCCTTTCTGATGCAAAGTTTTAATAAGCCTACAAGTAAAGAGTACAGAATACAAAGTGACTCAGACTGATAAAATTTTGGGAAATAATGATTGGTGGATTGGCACATATGTTTTTAAGTGTAACTAGAAATCATCCAACAGCAATGTTATCACTCTGAGGCAAACACTCTTCTGAATACAGATAACAACTGGCCTTGGAAGCTGGAATAAGTGGCACTTAGAATAAAAAAAATAAAGTACAAATAACCTGTATAAATGTATTCCAGCAGTATTTTTTAACAGGATGAGTTGACAGAAATTTAATTGCTTATATTTTCCATGAACTTCCCCACTCCCTGTTTCCACATCCCAGAAGAAGTGTTTAAAGAGCCATTGCAGTTCAGATATGCAGGATTACAATGTTGTTTGTGGACACCTCTGGGAATTTCCACAGAAATGGAAATGGTAGAAAATGGTAGGAAGTTATCCTTAAATGACCTGAACCGCTTCCTCTCTTTTGTCCTTTAGGAACGTCTACTAGCTAAAATGGCCTATATAAAAGCACTTAGACTATCTTTAGACAAAAGCATGGATATTTGTGCATAGACTGTGTTTGAAAAAGAAACTTTCTGTGAAGAATTACTTCATTCTCATGTCAGAAACGCAAGTACTTCAATTAGCTCGTACTAATTGTTAAGCATCCTGTCACTGTCATAGCAGAACCTCACATCTCCAAAATAGTGACATAGGTAGGAATGGATCACAAACATGAACTACACTCTTCAAAATGAATGTGCCAAAAGGATTCTTTATACTTTTGCACTTTAACCATGTTTTTTAGGGAACAAAAAGTGGGTCTTCTATGACATCACCCAAAGAACCCTTTGTTTAGCACCTTAGCACCTTTTTTCTAAAGCGTATACTGGCTACACATATTTGGCCAACATAGAACATAGAAGTGATGGCTTTTATTTGAAAGGGGAATTACACTGTTTTTTTCTCCAATATTTATGCATAATTAAATTGGTACAATGTAAATAAACTCATTCATTTTGTTGTGAAATTTATTATATACAGTAAATATCTTATTTACTATCTAAAACAAACAGTGAACCTACATGTGTTTTTATACTGTATGAAATGTTGATTTTATAGTAATTTTGACAGTTTTCTTGGGAACTACCTTACCTATAACACTCTCAACCATGAATAGGTAAAAAAAAAAATTAAATGTAAAATTAAAATGTAGTCGATCATCCACAACATGTTTGGTGTCAAATTTGCTTCTTCAGTTTAGAACTGGAGCTATGAGGATAATGCTGCCAAAAAAAGTAGAAGCCCCCAGTCACCTAAATCTTTCCCATAAACACACCCTATATTCCTTTCAACCTGCTCAAACCACATCCATGTTAGTCTTATGGATTTGTTGATGTGATTTGTAGCACATTATGTCACGATTCACCCCTCCCAGTGTTCCATGTGCTTCTGTTTACTTGTACATATGCTTTTTGTTTTGATTCTTCCCTGTCCTGCCCCCTTGTTTCCACACCCTGCCCTTGATTGTTTTCACATGTATTTACCACCTGTGTCTTGTTTGCCTGTTGTATTTGAAGCCCTGAGTTTTCCCTAGTCGCTTACTGGTCTTTGTTTGGTATGGTAATGTTTTGAAGTTGTATCTTCTAGCCCCTGTTATTTTTCCTAGTCTGTGTTTTTGTTTAGCCTGTGTTCTTTTGTCATACCTGTACCCCAATCTCTCCATGTTGGCTCATTGACCCTGAATATGGATTTGCCCATAATAAATTATCTCCGCGAATGCATCTGCCTCATTGCTCCCCAACGTTACACATTATGACTGTGAAGTATAAAAATAAACAAATCTGTTTAGCTGAACGCTGCATACAGTCACTTTAGACAACAGGTGTCTAAATCCTGAACCTGCATGTGGGTTGAGAAGCTTGACATTTGGGGTTGGTTTTTTAGAAAATATATGGGTGACAAGTGACCTTTTAGTGTTTGTCAGCCAAGTTTAGACATGCAGCTCCAGCACTATAATAAAAAAATTAAATCTGGACACCAAACATGTCTTGGCTGTTTAATTATAACTATGTAAAATATATATATATATTTTTTTTTTAAGTCCTTCTTTTAACCTACTTCCATGACAGCTCAGCACTAACATCAAGGTCCCATATTGCAGAACATTTTCTCCTTGCATTCTCTTGAAATAAAATTTGTGATATTATATTTAAACATGTATAAAATTTCAAAACACACCATTTACTCTCCAGGCTACATAAACACAGTTATATCTTGCAAAAAAAGTATTATGCAGATGTGCAGATTGTGATGCCAGTGTTGTGTATAATTTGATTCAAGAAATATATATTTCCTTGCGCTAGACACTTGGTGTCTTTGCAGCAAGTTCATTATTTCCTGGAAGCTTTTCAAAAGGTATTGACAGAGCAAGGACAGCTACTAGGCAGACATCAGCAGGTGCTTTCTGGAGTAACTCATTCATTGGAATCACTGGCTCACCAGCAAGCAGAACAACAGTCCGTTAGCTCAGCTAGCTGCTAGTGTCAAAGGATTTAGTAGCCAACTCCAAACTTTAAGCATAGCAGAACCTGAACTCGACAGTGCTACACAGATGGCTCCTGTGTCATCTCCCCTGGTGACTTTTACGGATCCACCGTATGACGTATGTCCAATTTCTGAAAGAGGTCAAGACGTTGTTTGATCATCCACATGAAGGAAAGGTCAGTGGGGAATTATTGGCAAAGTTTCAGCAGGGAAATTGCTCAGTGGTTGATTATTACTTTGAATTTAGAACTCTACCAGCCAGTAGTGGATGGAATGAGGCTGCTCTTTTGGTTATATTTAGACTCAATCCTGACCTACTGAATGTACTGCTTGTAAAGACGATGACTTGAATTTAGATCAGTTCATTAATCTAGCTATTAAGTTAGATCATCTTTTAAAACATCGGACCAGAGCCAGTAAAAACACAAAAATGCAAGGTGTCAGCCCCTGGAAAGCACATGGTGCCTTGTAGTTAAGGAACTACAGAGATATCTAGGGTTTGCTAATTTCTATAGAAGATTCATTAGGAACTTTAGCACTATTGCTGCTCCCCTTACGTCTCTTCTTAAAGGGTCTCCCAAGAAAATTCGGTAGACTGAGCAGTCGGATGTGGCCTTTCAGAGGCTTAAAGAAGCCTTCACCACAGCCCCCATTCTTAAACATCCTGACCCCACACAACCTTTTGTGGTGGAAGTAGACACCTCAGAGATGGGAGTTGGGCGGTACTGTCTCCGAGACAGGAGATTCTCCCAAGTTGCATACTATACATTGTTCTCTCACAAAATGTCACCTGCTGAGAGAAATTATGGTATTGGGGATAGGGAATTATTAGCGGTTAAATAGCTTTAGAAGAATGGAGACATTGGTTAGAGGGAGCTAACCGTCCGTTTACCGTGTTTACAGATCACAAGAATTTAGACTACCTGTGAAATGCTAAGAGATTAAATGCCTGACAAGCAAGACGATGCCTGTTTTTTTGAATGATTTAAGTTCAGTATAACTTTACAGATCTGGCTCTCATAATACCTAAGCTGACACCCTAGAATTTCTAGGGTCAGAATTTACCAGAGACAGAGATAGCTCAGAGGTAGAAAGCTTGAAATGCATCTTACCTCCACATGTCAACATATCACCTACGTTAGGAAATTGATGAGGCTATAGAAGCAGCTCATGTCACTACCTACACAGTGGCCTTTCGAGAAGTTGTATGTGCCTTTGTCATTTCGTTTATTACATGGGCACAGTCCTCTGTCACTATAGGACATCCCGGGAAAACCAGACCCCAGACACTGCTTTCGCATAGGTACGGGTAGGAATCCATGGTGAAAGATATTCATTCTTTTATTCAGTCATGCCTCACTTGCTCTCAATGCAGGAGCCTACCCGCGGGCAAATTAATGCCCTTACCAGTACCAACTAGGCCATGGTCACACACAACTATAGATTTTGCTATAGAATTAATGATGTAACCTATAGATTGGACTTACCCCTAAGATTTAGAGTTTCACGTTCATTTCATGTGTCTCTGTTAAAACCCATTATTGCAGGACCTATGGATGAGGTGTCACCGGACATCACGCGACCCCCACCGGAGTTGATAGACGGGGCTCCGGTATACGCTGTTTGTAGGTTACTGGACTCTGGTCCAGAGGAGCAGTGTTGGGTGCCAGCAAAAAATGTCTTGGATCCAGGTCTGATTGAGGATTTCCATCCAGAGAAGCATGCTCCACATCTCAGGGGTCGCCCTCCCTGTCTCCCTTCTGGACCACTTGCAGAGAAAGTGAGATCGACGCCCATCAGTTCAGTGACTCGCCAGCTCTGGGTATACCCCTGTTCAGGGATCTGATGGGGGGCTTGGTGGTCATCCTGGTCGTCCTTGTGCCAAGGCCCACGAGGACTCTTTGGAGAGGGGTTCATGCAGACAATCCTCCAGAGGACATGAAATCCATTTCCCAGACTCCTCAGTGAACTCATGTGACTACAGATATTTCTTTACCATCCTATTAGCAGTCAAGGTCACCTGAGTATTAATGTGACTCATGTTAGTATAGAAGCCCCGGCTTTAGACTAGATCACTGTGAAGTATTGCTTTCACTTGGATTCTCTTGGATTTGACCCATGCTGATTTATTGACGACTCTTTGCATTATTGATTCCCCAAAGTAAAGTTTCAGTAATTGGTTTCTAACCGCAAGCGTCTGCTTTCTGATCTCACGTCACAGGTTGTAACAAAAAAACTTACATTGCCACAGTTTTCATCAGTTTTCCTCCAAATTGCCATTTATTGTTACTTTGAAAGCTCTTTTTGTACATCTCAGCTTATGATCAGTATAATTGTGATGTGAAAAATGATTGCCTTAGCAAACCTTTACCAGAAGTGTGTTCTGCCTTTTTTCTTTTTCAAATAACAAAGTTAGCACTGAAAACAAACGCAGTAAGAAAAAAAGAACTGAATTATTTCCAAGAATAAGACACTGAGTGAGACTTGGCAGAAAAAGCAGGCAAAGCAGGCTGTAGCTTTCAGGTTT
Organism: Pygocentrus nattereri; assembly: GCF_015220715.1. Lineage (NCBI taxonomy): Eukaryota > Metazoa > Chordata > Actinopteri > Characiformes > Serrasalmidae > Pygocentrus > Pygocentrus nattereri. Next base: position 17,992,386 of record NC_051217.1, read on the forward strand.
AAAGCAGCAGTTGACTCACTTCACACCACACCACATGGGTGTGCCCAAAGCCCTTCAGCTGCACAGTTCATTTCCCTGCTTTTTTAAAACTCCTACACCATGTTTTCAGTCTTGCAGTTAAAATGCTTTGCTGGTATTGGCCTTAACCGGAGATATCTCTTGTAGTCCAACCGTGTGGCTTTTAAAGGGGAATTCACCTTTTCCTACTTTCATATTTTGGGTGTAAGAGCACTAAACTTTTATAAAGAGCACTTTAACTTTTAAGTCCACTATCACTTTTATTTTGTACTGCAACTGTACTGTGAACTTACAGGTACTAGTTATATACTTATATATATATAAATATATATATAAATATATATATATATATATATATATATATATATATATATATATAAACGCTGTGTGTGCGTATTTTATATATATATATATATATATATATATATATATATATACATACATATATATACATATATATATACATACATACACACACATGTAATGTAATACTTATCCAATTTTTTGTTTATGAAGGTACACTTTAAATATTCTTTAGGTTAAGAGCAGTAAAATTTGAATACACAACTAGTTTGCAAGTTTTATTTTGTACTGCAACTATTCTGTGAACTAGTGAACTAGACTAAAGTGATCTTACATTGATACATTGATAATTCGGTAGTTATATACTGTGGCGGTGGGCTGGAAAGGGACTGAGGCACTCTGACTGGGAGCCCATGAAGGGGGCTCTGCACCCAGACACTTATGCAGGTGCAACAAAAAGCTCTTTATTTACATATCAGAGAACAAAAACAAGGACCAAACTAAACTTCTCACTTCTTTCAAGGTCCTTTTTCTCTGTCTCTAGAGCAGGCTTTCTCTCCAGCCATGGAACTACGACATGAGCGAAACAGGCCATAAAAACCTCCTTTATTGCTGATCATTTTGACCTTTTATTCAAAATATTTTTAAAAAATATTAAAATCTAATCTTTAATTTAAGTACAATAATTGAAGAAAAAAAAATTATCAGGAAATATACACACACTTGAGAAAAATGTGTGTGTGTGTGTGTGTGTGTGTGTGTGTGTGTGTGTGTGTGTGTGTGTGTGTGTGTGTGTGCTACAATTACTGGAACTCCGTTATTTAACACTTTTGCAGTCTCCCTTTGCAAAGATAACAGCTCTGAGTTTGCTCCAAAAATTCTCCATGTGACATGTTGCACAATCTTTGCTGGTTATTGTAGTGAGAAAACGCTGATGAACAAAAATACAAACTGATACAACTTAATGAATTCAGAAAATTCGAATTAGTGAACTTAATGAAACTCATAAGGTTCAGGGAGGCTTGTTACAGATTTTACAAACTGCAGAACACAACTGCTCCTTTAAGTTGACTGCATTAGTTTTACTGTGAAAACAAACAATTTTAGTTCTGTATAGGTTGCTTTCCTCATTAAAAAATACAGTAACATAGGACTGCATTATCTAAAATGGGAGTAACAAACTAGGTTCTTTTCTCTCTGCTGCTCTGCAGAGTTCAGCATCATCCTTCTTCTAACACACATTACACCAAATCCACTGTGTTGCATTTATGTAGGTTTTTTTTGGTGAATTTTCAAACAGTCTAAGCTTGAACTGTCATGCATGAAGTGAAACATGCTTTTCTATATGGGTAGGCCCTGTTCTAATTGTGCTTTGTACAAAAACATGAAGACATTATTAGTGATTGTGCAAAGCAATGCACAACAACTGTTTTCCATTGTATATTCTTCTGCTTCTTTTACTTATTCTTATTTTTCTGCTGGATTAACGTGCCCCACAGTTTGAGATATTGACACCAGAATGGTATGTTTGATTGGGAATGCTTTGGCATACCATAGCAACCACTAAGCAATACCTCAGCAACCTCCTAAGGTACCATAGTGATCACCTAGCATCACTTAAGCAACCATTTGGGATTCCATAGCATCAACCCAGCGAAACTCACAACCATCTGGTATACCAAAACAACTGCCATGCAAAACCTTGGCTAACACTGGGAATGCCATAGCAACCACCTACCAACACCTAGCAATGAACCACTTAGCAACACATTAGCAACCAATAGTGATACTGTAGCAATCACCTAACAACACCTTTGCAATCACTTAAGATACCATAGCAACCACCTAGCAACACCCAAATAGCCATCCAGTATACCCTAGAAACCATCCGGGATACCAGAGCAACCATTTAGTAACACCTTAGCAACATAGCAACTGCCTAGCAACACCTTAGCAAGCTGAAGTTGCGCAATCACTGCGTTTTCTTCAGGAAATGAACTTTCCTGGTTTTGAACTGGTCACTGTGTTCTCTCAGATGTCCAGAGTCTCCGTCTTAAGGTTCTGCTTTGCTTGAGTTTTTGGACACAGTGTATCCCCCAAATTTGAAGCACTAGTCCCATCATGCACCACACGGCGGCATTTAGAGCTTACACTTAGAGGTGTTGACCCTCAGATATTTATCAGTTAAATCAGTGCATCCCTTCCGGGTTTGTGTTTACCAGTGAAGCCCGCGTCACAGGGCGAGGGGGCGGTATCGCTATTCTCTATAATGCGAAGTGGAGAGTGTCCAGACTGTCTGTAACTCATCAGCCCTCCTTCGAATCTGCTACAATCCAAATCAATGGACCTACTCCTACCATCCTAACCACAATCTATCGTCCACCAAAGTTCAATGCTGCCTTTTTAAATTATTTCTCTACGTTTTTAACATCTATCTGCTCTATGTCTCAGAACCTAATAGTCCTGGGAGACTTTAATATCCACATGAATAATAAAGATAATACCAAGGACTTTTTGTCATGCATCGACACATTTGGCCTGCAACAGCTTGTGGATTTTCCAACCCACTGCAAAGGGCATACTCTTGATCTCATCTGCTGTTCTGGTATCACTGCTTCGAACTGTACAGCCACGGAACTTCCCATCTCTGACCACCATCTGATTTCATTCACTGCAACACTACCTGCTGTGGAAACTAGTTCCCGAGTCATTTCATTCCGTAATATAAAGAACATTGATCAGGCTCTATTATCATCTGAAGTGAGTTCTCTACAATGGAACTCAGGATCTGTTTCCCCAGAGACTCTCTTATCCCAGTATAACACGGAGCTACACGACCTATTGGATAAACTCGCCCCACTAAAAACAAGGACAGTTTCATTTGCTCGTAGTGCGCCATGGTACACCGCCGAATTGCGCCACCTAAAATCCAGGGGACGACAGCTCGAGCGCTTGTTCAAGAAAAGTGGACTTACAGTACACAGGGAAATGTACAACAGCCACTTAACGCACTACAAGGAAGCTATCTTTGCTGCAAAATCTGCTTACTACCGGACATTGTTCATGGCTTCTGAGGGCAACACCCGTGCCCTTTTCTGTTCTGTAAACAATATGCTGCAATCACCGGCCACATCATCTACTCAAATGCACTCTGTTGATCTATGCAATATGTTTATGTCATTTTTTGACTCAAAAATCCAAATCATCCATCAACAGATAACCTCTTCCCACACAGCTAATGCTACCCCTAAGTGTACTCCCGATCTACTGCTATGCTCTTCTTCTTTATCTACTTTTACACTCCCTACAACTATTGAAATAGCTCATCTTATTAAGAAAGCTAAGTCTACAACCTGTATTCTAGACCCTCTTCCAACAAATCTTGTCAAAGCTTGCTCTTCCTCTCTAAGTGCGCCTATTACTGCTATCATTCAGTCTTCTCTTTCAACTGGTCTTGTCCCTGCCTCTCTCAAACTGGCCATGATTACTCCCATACTTAAGAAACCTGGATTAGATCAGACTGATTTTAATAACTTCCGGCCAATTTCAAGTCTACCATTTATTTCAAAAATTTTAGAGAACACTGTCTACACTCAGATTCATACTTACCTTAGTAACAATAACCTATATGAAACCTTTCAATCTGGCTTTCGTCCTCTCCACAGCACAGAAACCGCTCTCCTGAAAGTGACCAACGATCTTCTAGTGGCAGCTGATTCAGGCCGGCTTACAATTCTCATCCTCTTAGATCTAAAAGCTGCATTCGACACTATCTCCCACCCAATACTACTTGATCGTCTAAAATCTATTGGGCTCACCGATACTGTGCTTAAGTGGTTCTCCTCCTATATCAATGATCGCTCCCAGTTCATCCGCCTCAAGAACTGCCAGTCATCTATGTCCAAAGTTATTTGTGGCATTCCGCAGGGCTCTGTTCTTGGACCTCTCCTATTCATAATTTATCTTCTCCCAATTGGCCAAATATTTAGGAAATTTAAAATACATTTTCATTGTTATGCTGACAACACCCAGCTTTACCTCTCCACTAAACCCAACGATACTTTCCCACCCTCCTCTCTGTTAAAATGTTTAGATAAGGCAAAAAAATGGTTCTCCGAAAACTTTCTACAGCTAAACACCAATAAAACTGAAATTCTCCTAGTAGGAACTAAGAACATCCTTGCAAAAAGTCAGTCTTTCACTCTGAATCTTGATCATTCCACTGTCTCTCCGTCCTCCCAGGTTACAAGTCTGGGAGTTGTTCTTGATAGCCATCTCTCCTTCAAAACACACATTTCCAATATCACACGCTCAGCCTACTTCCATCTTAGGAACATTAACAGACTGCGTCCATTCCTCAGCCAATCCTGCACAGCTATTCTGGTCCATGCATTAGTAACATCGAGACTAGACTACTGTAATTCTATTCTTTTCGGCTTACCTCAGAAACACTTACATAGACTCCAGTTAGTTCAAAATTCAGCAGCTAGGATCATCTCCAGGTCGCCTGTAACCGAACATATCACCCCTGTCCTTAAAGAGCTCCACTGGCTCCCTGTCAACTACCGGATCCAGTATAAAATCTTACTAACTACATTCAAAGCTCTACATGGACTTGCTCCCTCTTATATCTCTGATCTCCTTAAGACATACAGTCCTGCTCGCACCCTCCGATCCTCGTCAGCTGGCCAGCTCACTCTCCCTCCAGTCCGCTTGTCCACCGTGGGAACTAGAGCCTTCAGCCACTCTGCCCCATCTCTCTGGAACACCCTTCCTACCCAAATTCGCAATATTGATTGTCTAACTACCTTCAAATCTCGGCTTAAAACCCATCTATTCACACTTGCATACTCCTGATTCCTCATCTTCACTTTTCTCTGTTTGTCTTGTTTCTCGTCTGGTTGAAAGTATTTGAATGTATGTTGATTTGTTTATCTGTTTATTTGTTTTTTGTTTTTTATCCTCTTTTATACTCTACCATTCTTCTTTTAACCGTTGTAAGGTGTCCTTGAGTGCTTTGAAAGGCGTCATTACTAAATAAAATGTATTATTATTATTATTATATCTCCACATTAAGCTGGCCTCAAAAAAAGATCATGATCTTCTCTGCCATATCATGCAGCTGCATTCCTATTGGCTAACCACACATCTGTAGCTACGTCTCAAAGCAAGGGATGCAGCGAAGATGCCTTTATATCACTGAAGTCTCTCCCATTGAGTAGGACATTCTTATGTGGTCAAAAAAATGCATCGTTGTTTCTGAGAAACTGAAGGACTCAACTGGTGTTTCTTTGGAGACCTTTGAGCATCCACTATCCTTCACAATGTGAAAGAGCAGATACAGCTGTGAGCAGTGACAGAGCTTTTCATGCCAGAATCAGAAAAGTCCTCCTTACCTTGGCTTCAAACTTGACTTTAAGACATGTCTCATTGGTCCTCAGTTTCTGATGGGAAAACAGTTATCCACTCATGTCTTTTGGGAGGAAGATATTGTTACTGAGTTGAAAAACATGAGATTCATGGAATCGCATCTTTAAAGTTGTTATACCACAACACTATTTCCTGTGGGTTTGTTTTTTTGTTTCTGTTTCTAAATCCCCACTGCAATGTTCCCTTCACTGACTTCCTGTAGCTGCACGCATCAGATTTAAAACCCTAATGCTTGACTACAAAGCCCAAAATGGACCAGCCCCTACCTACTTGTTGGCAATGGTGAAATATCAAACTGTACCACGAGCCCTTCAAGCTTTGAGTACAGCTTGGCTTGACCCGCAATCATTCAAGGTGCGTGGAAGACAAGCATCAAGAATGTTCTCTGTGCTGGCACCCAGGTGCTGGAATGAACTCCCACTGGCTGTCCGTACAGAAGAGTCTCTTGCTGTCTTCAAACACAGACTGAAGACACCTTTTTATAGAGCACTTAAATGAGCATTGAATTATGTATTGATTGCATTATATTGTGCTGCACTTATATATGGTATTTTAAAATACAAGGGCTCAAAGGGCTCGTGGTACAGTTTGATATTTCACCATTGCCAACAAGTAGGTAGGGGCTGGTCCATTTTGGGCTTTGTAGTCAAGCATTAGGGTTTTAAATCTGATGCGTGCAGCTACAGGAAGTCAGTGAAGGGAACATTGCAGTGGGGATTTAGAAACAGAAACAAAAAAACAAACCCACAGGAAATAGTGTTGTAGGTAAGGGCTGGTCCATTTTTGGCTTTGCACTGTGTATTGTAGTGTGCTGTACTGTATTGCACAGAGTTCTGTGTTCAACTCTGTTCCTTTTCTCTGGGTATCAACAGTGACTTTTTGTTTCTAGCAGTATCTGAGCTCAGGGCCGTCTTTCTCTCTAACCTATTGGTAACTAGCAAAGATACTTTCTCTAGATAGACAAAGCACTTCTTATAAGTCGCTCTGGATAAGAGTGTCTGCTAAATGCTGTAAATGGAAATCACCCACCCCTACATCACACAAATATGAGACTATGATTAGTTGTTCTGTCAGTCAAATGGCCCTTTCCTATTAAAGTAAGGTAGTTTTTGTCATTATAAGCAACAAAACTCTGCAGATTCTCTGACAATAAGCAGAAGCCTGGCTTGTAAACTTATGGGAGACCCCTTATCTTATCATGGTCTTCAGAGAGGAACGCATCGATGTGCACTCAGCAACAGCCTTTTAAGCAAAATTCTTTCAAATGGAGGTGAGGACCAATGGAGGGGTTCTTTATGAAACAGACAATTATATTACTGCACTTTTATGGAAGGATGTTAATAGCATCATCTGAGTACAATGACCTGTGCCTCTTGCGTTTTTTCCTGAGAAGAAAAACAACCCTAAAATGTCCTATTTCTTTTTTTTTTTTATCAATTATTTATTTATTTTCATTATTTTCCACCTATAAGCAATAACATACATTACAGTATAAAATCAAGAATGGGGGTGATTGTGTACACCTCCCACGAACTCCCACCCCCCCTCCCCAAGGCACCCTTCTCCAGTAGCCAGTTAAATCAAAAACAACGTTACATTGAAAACAGTAATCAGAGATACAATTAGACAAGTTCAAAGCAGTGTTGTAAACATGTCAGCAGCATTCTCCCAAGCCATTAGTGTCTTTTCCTTAGCGCCATGAATGCGGGCAGTTGAAAGTTCCAGGTTGACAACGTCAATACAGGAAAGAATCCATTTTCTCCGGTTCAGGGAATGTGGGGGTTGCCAATGCAAAGCTAGTAATTTTTTGGCTGCAGTTGTGCCAGCCATCCAGACTTTCTTTTCTGTGCTATTCAGATTACAACAGGAGTCATCATTCAGAAGAAAAAGTTGAGGTGAAATTGGGATTGTGGTTCCCAAAATTTTTGACAATGTAGAAGAGACTTTAGTCCAAAATTTGTACACCTTGGGGCATTCCCAGAACATGTGCAGAAAGGTACCATATGCACCATAAGAACAAAATGTACACAAAGGAGAAGGGATAAGGTGCATAAAATAACGCTTACAAGGTGTCAAATAGTATTTAAACACAAAATGATAATGGATTAACTGATGATTTGGATTTTTTGAGGAAGAGATAATATTGTTCCAGACTGTTTGCCAATCAATTTGATCATCAGCAAGTTTGAGTTCTTTTTCCCAGATTGTCTGAATTCCTAATGGTTTGTATGTGGTTTGGAGTAGTGTAATGTAGATGGCTGAGACCAAGCCTCGTGTTTCCATATTGCCATAGAAAAAATGCTGTAAAGGGTGAGGAGACAAAGGAGAATTCCAAGGAACCCCATTTGTTTTCATGGCGGCGCGCAGGCGTAAATAAAGAAAGAATGAGAAACCAGGTAAATTGTAAAAAGATTGTAAGTCCTGGAATGTCCGGAGACCAGCCTCACCAATGACATCACCCAGAGTGTTAATTCCATTTTGTTGCCATGCAGGGAAAGAGAAAGGTTTATTGGCGGTAAGGAGTTTATAATTATGAAAAATCGGGGAGTCTTTGTGCCACGTGGAGGTGACATTTGTTATTTTTTCTACATCTCTCCACACGGAAAGTAAGTTGCTAATGACTGGTCCATATTTCAATGTACAGTTCTTGAGCGAAATATTAGAGTAAATGAAATCTTGTAGTCTATGGGGAGCGACTATACATTCTTCTACAGGGCGCCATGAAGTCTTTACGTCAGGGTTAAGCCACACCGTTAAAGCTCTGAGGACAAAGGAATAGTAGTATAACTTAAAATTCGGAATTGAGAGGCCACCATGAGTTTTACAACGTTGTAGATTGAGATATTTGTATCTAGGTCTTTTACCTCTCCACAAATAAAACGAAACAGTAGAATTAAGTTTCTTCCAGAAATTAGTTGGGGGGGTTAAAGGAATCATAGAGGCAATGAAATTAAGTCTGGGAAGAATATTCATTTTAATTACAGAAATACGTGTTTGAAATGTGTCTGTCATCTTATTCCATTTTTTTAGATCATTACTAACCTGTTCCAATATATGATTGTAATTGAATTGTACGGTCTTATTGAGAGATGGGTAAATTTCTATACCAAGGTATTTGAAATGTTCCACCACAGGGATTGGTGACTGAATAATAAGCTTCCTCATGGGTTCATTCAGAGGGAGCAAAGCAGACTTGGTCTTATTTACTTTGTAGCCAGAATGACTGCCAAATATATCCAAGATAGTTAATAAATGAGGGAGAGTTTGAGGAACATTGTTAACAAAAAGCAAAATATCATCTGCATACAGAGAGATGTAATGCTGGGTATTAAGGATTCCAACAGGAGAGTAGGTGCTGGAGAGGCGAATTGCCTGTGCAAGTGGTTCAAGGGAGAGGGGACAACCCTGCCTAGAGCCTCGTAATATTGGAAAAAATGATGAAAATTTTGCACCAGTTATAACAGTGGCAGAAGGGTTGTAGTACAGAATTTTGATCATGTTTATGAAGTTGTGACCGAGGCCCATTATTTCAAGTACACTCCATAGAAAATTCCAATCCAAACGATCAAATGCTTTCTCTGCATCGAGTGAGAGAATAGCACATGGTGTTGCTGAGTTGGGAGTATGGTCCAGCACGTGTAGCAATCGTCGTACATTGTCTGAAGAGAAACGAGATTTAATGAATCCTGTTTGGTCACAATGTATTAATTTAGACATATAGGCTTCCAGTCTGCCAGCTAATATTTTCGCAAAAAGTTTAACGTCAGCCCCAATTAGTGATAGAGGACGATAACTAGTAGGTAAAGTTGGGTCTTTCCAGGCTTAAGGAGAAGAGAAATCACAGCTATATTTGCATCCCTATGAAAGGAACCCAATTCAATTGACTTATTAAACATGTCTAATAGAAATGGACCAATTTGTGGGAAAAAGGTTAGATAAAATTCTGGGGGGATCCCGTCAAGTCCAGGCGCTTTTGATTTTTTCATGGCTTGTACTGTAGTTTTTATTTCCTCCAGTGTAAGTGGTTGGCCTAGGGTTTCCGCTTCTTCTGTGGATAAAGAGGGCAAATTTAAATCCCTAAGAAATAATGTGTGATCATCATGATATGGGCCAGGTTGGGAATGGTATAGTTCTTTATAAAACTGTTGGAAGATAAGATTCATTTTGGAAGAATCTGTGATTAAGTCACGCTGTGGAGATTGTAAAGTATGGATGTCCGAAAAACTTTCATTACTACGTAGTTTAAGAGCAAGTAAATGGCTTGGTCGGCTGCTGTGAAAATAATAATACTGTCTTGTTCTATGAATTAAAAATTCAGAGTGTCGTTTAAGAATTGAATTAAGCTCTTTTTTAGCCAGTTCTAATTCAGTTGCAACTGATTTATCAAAATTATGTTGTAAAGAGTGAGATAGGGTAGATATTTTATATTCAAGGTGATTAATTTTAGACAATTTTGTTTTATTTAGGTGAGAGGCAAAAGAGGTTGAATAGCCCCTAATAAAGCCCTTAGAAATGATCATTTTGAACAGAACCATAGTTTAAATCTGTAAATTCCTTGAACGAGGCACAAAAATCAGATATAAATTTAGTGTTTTGCAATAATGTAGTGTTAAAACGCCATTTGGTTGCATGTTGTGATAATTTGAAAAATGTTATCTTTGCAATGTTAGGATGGTGATCTGACAATGAGAGCGGACAAATATCAGCTGAATGTGTCATTTGTAGCAGAGAGGAAGATGTCAAAAGAACATCAATTCTGGAGAATGATTTGTGTCTGGCAGAGAAATAAATATATTCTCTGGAGGATGGATTTAGGGTACGCCATACATCAATCAAAGTGAAATCGGAAATAAGTTCGTTCAGAGCAAGGGTGGATTTGATTTGTATATCAGATTGATTTGCATTTGAGCGATCTAACGAGTTATTAGGAACAGCATTCATATCTGCACCAATAAGTAACGGAGAATCGAATTTAGAGAGATATTTAGATAGAGCTACAAAAAACTCAGAGTCAAACACAGCTGGGGCATAAACTGAAACAAAAGTGAGTTTTTTACCACCAATAATCACCGTAATGTGAGAAATTCGACCAGATACGTCAGCACCTGTGTGAAGGATTGATATATTCAATTTCCTACGTAAGATAATTAATGTGCCGTTATGTTTTTTCTTAGCAGAGGAATGTGCTGCTACCTTAAAATATTTATTTGACATTCTAGCCACATCGGTGTGTAAAAGATGGGATTCTTGTAGTAGAGCGATATCTATTCTTTTCCTCCGCAAAATCTCTAGGCAGGAGACTCTCTTTGAAGGCGAATTCAGGCCCAGGACAATACTGTTACTACAGACATAAGTGATTATAAAAACTAGGATGAACAAGACGAAATAAACTAGGAAAAATAGGAAATATAACTGTAATGTTTGGGAGATTACTATTAAATAAATGAGATACTGTCTTAAACATCAAAAGGAACTGGCCGGAGAACAAACAACCCTGGGTGCCATAAAACCATAAATCCCATATTAGAACAGTTTTTAACAAACCCCTCTGGAACGGGGAGAACCCAAGAGAGAACTTTTTTCTCCCCGGCTCCAGACCCAACATATAGATGAGCAGTGACACGTTAGCCGGCTTAAGCCCGGCAGCGAGAAATCGCACCGCACCCCTGACATTACAGATATATCAACCTTATATTGAATATCAAAAACGTACAATGGGGAATAATAAAATAAATAAAAAACAGGGTCTCTCCCCAAGAATCAAACTTATAAAATTTCAAAACCAAAGAAGGTAGATATAACAGAGGAGGCGAACACGCGATGTCGGAAAACTTAGGAGTTACATAGGGCTGACGGTGTTCCTAGACAGAAGCTGCAGCCGCTCCTCTGCTTCTTGGGGCGAAGAAAAAATGTGCACAGTACCTGAGATGGTGACTTTAAGCTGGGCTGGATAAAGCAAAAAGCTTTCAATACCCTCTGCTCGGAGAGACTTCTGAAGTGGAAGAAAAGCCATTCTTCTCTTAGAAATGAAGGAGCTATAATCAACGAAGAAACGAAGATTAGCACCCGAATGGGAGATGGGACCGCTGGCCCTGCTTGCCTTCAGGAGACGCTGCCTGTCCTGGTACCGCAGGAGTTTGAAGATGAAGACGCGCGGGGAGTTGCGTGAGTCATTCTGACTTCTGTAGACGCGGTGAGCTCTTTCCACTTCCATCTCATTGTTGCCCAGTGCTGGAAACCACTCTTTGATAGTCTTTTGAATAAAGCCAGTGGGGTCGCTACCTTCGGTTCCCTCGGGGAGACCCACCAGGCGAACATTGTTGCGGCGGGAGCGGTCCTCTAGGTCAGCCAGCTTCTTCTCCATGGCCTCGAGACGTGAAGTATGCTCATTCAGCAAAATTTTCTGCTCGCGCTGTTCGCCCTCGATATAAGTGCCAACACTGGTTTCATCTGAGCTGAAAATTCATCCCGAATCATGGAGAGCTGAGCCTTAAAGTTTTCCGCTAGTACCTCAATCTGCGTCTGGAGTAAACTGGCCTGTTTTTCCAATGACTCGGCTAGCAGGTCCGCCATTTTAGCGAATTCGGGTGAGTCACTTTGCCTTTGTTTTTTCTTGATTGGAGAGACAACTGGAGAGGGAATTGGTCTTGATTTTGCGGTAGACATCTCAGCCATCCTGTCACCAGCAAATGAATTCAAGTAGAATTATTAAAACGTCAAAAAAGAACAGAAAACGGGGAAAGATGCGAGAGCTCTAGCTGCGTGCTGCCATCCCGGGAAATCGGTCACGTGATCTCCCTAAAATGTCCTATTTCTGAAGTACTGAAAATTAGCATGTGATCACCTGTGACTTAGCAATACAATCTAAAGCCCTATTCAAGTTGGATTAGTTTTACCAGATAACCAAATTAACTCTTATAGCCTGGATCATTATCTTATTACTTTTTATATGTACTAAAGTATATTTTTTAAAAATATGGTCTTTGTAAAGAAATTAGAATCATAGAAGTTGGAACACTCCTACTCAAAGGTTTTACTGATTTTCTGAGTAAAAAATAGGTATACATTCTTTATTGAAAAAAACGTAAACATGGCATCTCCTGCAAACTTTAGCACTCTAATTCTATTCATTTGCTGAATTAACCATACCGAGGGAAAAAATGTTGCATATACAAAATATGAAACATACTTCTGCAAGTTTCATCTTCCTGCTATGCTAGGTTTAGAAAATATACAGTATATACACACAATTTTATATATTCTATAAAAGATGCACTTTTCACTAAGACAGTCTACCTAATAAAAGTAATTTAGCCAGTTGTTTTTAATACCCATTTATCCTTCTTGGATTCCTTTGTTGGATTCCTTATTCAATCTCATTGTATTTATTGGTTATAACAATATACAAAGGCATTTTAAAACAGCTATGAATACAAAAATAAAAATAACAATAAATTTAGAGTAATTGTTATTGTAAAACCTGTTCTGTCCTGGAAGCTGTCAGTTGCAAAATGATCAGGAGAATAATGATTGGCAGATGTGCACAGACATGAAGTGTAAACAGAATTCGTGGCTTAATAACTTATTGAATTTTAAACTACTAATTGATTATTACAAAGTACAAAAGCACTTAATTTGACTTTACAAACTGTTGTAAACAAAAAAGCTGTTTACACGCTGTTGTAAACAAACAAAAAAAAAAGTTCCTCAAATTATTTTTTACTGCTCTTCCAACAGCAATGTTGTTAATGCTCAAAACCAAACACTCTATTGGGTAATATTAACAACTGGCTTTGGAAGCTGGAAGTAGTGGCAGTTACTATATAAAGATTAAGGTGCAAATAAACTTAAAAATATAACAGTAGTGTTTTTGCATAGAATAAACTGAAAGAAATGCAAAGGCTTCTTGGCAATACAAACTCCCTGAGTGTCACTTTTGCCAGCAAAAATAAACCGCTCCCTTCTCTTAACACCATGATAAAAATTACCCTTATACATAAGACATATGCAAAAAAACCCAAAAAACAAAGACTAGTGTCTTTGGTAATTTTAACGTCCTTCACACAGCAGATTGGGCCATCCTGTCTGGCAAGCACACCATGTGACACCAATAAAAGTCTCGGGCAGGACTCTGTATGCTACATTTTCACACATATCTGTACTATGATTAAATCGTAAGAAGCTCTGAGCATTGTTGGTTCAAGTGTGACTTCATTATACAGTTGATTTCACTGAATATTCAGTGCTTGTCTAAGTACTTCAGATACAGCAGGAATCAGCTTATCTGCATAGTCCCACAGATGTGTATCCCTTATAACGGATTCCGGTGAAAAGTATTTACTTGGATAACTTTTAATGTGGTACATGCGGGCGATTTTGGGGTCCACCCTGACAGTACCACCGATGGAATCCAAAAGGCCATGTACTGAAGGTTTAAACACTAACCGGGGATTCATAATGACTTTGAAATTGTTGAACTCATTTGGGTCATTTGGTATCCTGTATACATGTGGTAACATGTTTTCTCCCTCAAACTGTTTCCATAAATCTGGTGTATTCTCAGGTGTCTTATTACTGGAAAGGGAAATGGGAAATATGTTATTCTCAAACTCAAATCCTGCATGATGTTGGTAAATCTCCTCCAGATGAGGAATGAGTGTTGTCCAGTTATCTTCTTTCAAAGGAAGAATTAGCTCATCCAAATCTTGTAGAGCTACATATTGACTCTCATACATGTAACGATACACACAGTCATTGAGAGCTGCAATTTGCCCAAAGTAATGCAGTTCTCCTGGTGAATCAGACTTCTTCCATCCCCTGGACACCTTGATGTAGGACGACACAGTCCATGGGATGATTTCCACAAAGCCTTGCCTAACATAGTAGTCCAGAACCTTCTGCGTATCTAGATGACAATTGATCTTGTAAATGGCTACCTTCTGAACACCAAGCAGCTTGAACATCTCCATGGCCTGCACAAGCCCCAACACATTCATGTAATCATACATTACAGATATACATACTGTAAAAGCATAAGGGAAGTTTTCTGTCCTGGGCTGTTGATTCCCAACAGGTTGGAAGGATTGTATATTCCATAGAGATCCATTTCCTTCATGTATTTGGGAAGTAATAGCCACAAACGCTGGTGTTTTGCATGTTAGTGAATGTCGAGGCTGGCAGCTGCAGAAATGTTCCTTCCATCGCAACATAATAAGCAGTAGTATTGCACTTCTTCACTACGAAACACTATAGCAACTGTTTGTATCATTTTACTGCTTAAACGGTGCTCCACATAGGAACCGATCACATAGGCTTTGTGGTGAGCAACTTTAATCATGGGACCATTCTGCACCGGCACACCACATGCCGTTAGGTGTGGTTCAGCACTTGGCAAAGCGTTTGGTGTAGAACTCGGTGTAACATGTGTAGTTCCAAGAGGAAAGTCAGGTTGCTGTTCATCATGAAGCTGCTGAACAATCTCCTTTTCTGCTCCGGTCCCGATCCGGTCAAAATAAACTTTAGGAGACTTGTATCCTAAATGGACAAGGATGAAGATGATTATCAGGATTACCAGGAGAGTCTTTGGAGAGAGGTTTGGCTTTCTTTTGGGAAAGCAGCGCTTCACTGTGAAGACAAAAAAAAAAAAGTTGTTACATATTCAGGCAAAATACAAGTTTTTTTTCTGAAGTTGCTTCCTGAGCATTAAAGGGATTTTTCCCTGAAAAATTAAATGCCTAAACGAGTTGTTTGCTGTCCAAACTTGTCTTCTTTACTTGAAAATTGGAGCTATAGTGCTAACTTTACAAACACTACAAATACAATAGTCATCCGAATCTTCACTGTAAATACATCCCCAAAATTTCTTTCAACTAATTCAAACCACAAGGTCAACATAGTTTCAAATGTATAAATATTTGTTTTGATAGTAAAGATAATAAAAATTAAAATAATTGACAGAAGCAGCTCACTTAGTATCATAAACAAGCAGGCTCAAACCTGGTCCTGGAGAGCTACCTTACTACAAAATCTACTTCCAGCCACAGTTTGCCACACCTACTCCAGCTACTCAACCTCTTCCCAAGTCACTGATTGGCTAAATCACAAGTATAGGGTTATGTAAGGGGTGGGGCAACTTTCTTGGATACACGTTGGAACTAAACTCTGCAGGAAGGTAGCTCTCCCGGACTAAAGTTAGAGATCACTGTCGTAATCTTTAGGTATTTAGCTAACTGCTGGACCTTTATCCTGAAAGTGAGGTCACACAAGGTCATAATATATATCAACAGTCATATTTGCTAACACTTACTGAATGTCATGCTTGCAAAGTAGGCTAAATTTGTGAGGAATCACAGTAAGCCTTGATGTTAAGAAGAGGCATCTAATGTATTCACCTTTTCTACATTTAATGTTATTGTATTCTCAAGTTAATTGCAGGAGCTTGATAACGCAAGCAAGAGGCTGTGTCTAGCTATGAAACAAACAGGAGTGTAATAAACCTTCATAACTATAACTGTTAACACATGCAGAAAAGCTTAAATAACTTATTTGCTAGGAGTTTGGGCAGGGACTCAGCGAGAGATCAGTCACTATGTGAGGGAGAGGAATGCAAGTAGCTGACATATACGTATTGATTGGTACATCGGTAGATACAGTGCATCCGGAAAGTATTCACAGCGCTTCACTTTTTCCACATTTTGTTTTGTTACAGCCTTATTCCAAATTGAATTAAATTAATCTTTTTCCTCTAAATTCTACACAAAATACCCCATTGTGACCATGTGAAAAACGTTTTCTCGAGAGTTTTGAAAATTTATTAAAATTAAAAAACAAAGAAATCATATTTACATAAGTATTCACAGCCTTTGCTTAATACTTTGTAGAACCACCTTTGGCAGCAACTACAGCCTCAAGTCTTTTTGAATATGATGCCACAAGCTTGGCACACCTATCTTTAGGCAGTTTTGCCCATTCTTCTTTGCAGTACCTCTGAAGCTCCATCAGGTTGGATGGGAGACGTCTGTGCACAGCCATTTTCAGATCTCTCCAGAGATGTTCAATCGGATTCAAGTCTGGGCTCTGGCTGGGCCACTCCAGGACATTCACAGAGTGGTCCTGAAGCCACTGCTTTGAGATCTTGGCTGTGTGCTTCGGATCGTTGTCCTGCTGAAAAATGAACCGTCGCCCCAGTCTGAGGTCAAGAGCGCTCTGGAGCAGGTTTTTATCCAGGATGTCTCTGTACATTGCGGCATTCATCTTTCCCTCTATCCTGACTAGTCTGCCAGTTCCTGCTGCTGAGAAACATCCCCATAGCATGATGCTGCCACCACCATGCTTGACTGTAGGGATGGTATTGGCCTCGTGATGAGCAGTGCCTGGTTTCCTCCAAACATGACGCCTGGCATTCACACCAAAGAGTTCAATCTTTGTCTCATCAGACCAGAGAATTTTGTTTCTCATGGTCTGAGAGTCCTTCAGGTGCCTTTTTGCAAATTCCAGACGGGCTGCCTTGTGCCTTTTACTAAGGAGTGGCTTTCGCCTGGCCACTCTGCCATACAGGCCTGATTGGTGGATTGCTGCAGAGATGGTTGTCCTTCTGCAAGGTTCTCCTCTCTCCACGGAGGAACGCTGGAGCTCTGACAGAGTGATCATTGGGTTCTTGGTCACCTCCCTGACCAAGGCCCTTCTCCCCCGATCGCTCAATTTAGACGGCCGGCCAGCTCTAGGAAGAGTCCTGGTGGTTCCGAACTTCTTCCATTTACGAATGATGGAGGCCACTGTGCTCATTGGGACCTTCAACGCAGCAGTAATTTTTCTGTATCCTTCCCCAGATTTGTGCCTCGAGACAATTTTGTCTCGGAGGTCTACAGACAATTCCTTTGACTTCATGCTTGGTGTTTGCGCTCTGACATGCAGTCAACTGTGGGACCTTATATAGACAGGTGTGTGCCTTTCCAAATCATGTCCAATCAACCACAGGTGGACTCCATTTAAGCTGTAGAAACATCTCAAGGATGATCAGTGGAAACAGGATGCACCTGAGCTCAATTTTGAGCTTCATGGCAAAGGCTGTGAATACTTATGTAAATATGATTTCTTTGTTTTTTAATTTTAATACATTTTCAAAACTCTCGAGAAAACTTTTTTCACATGGTCACAATGGGGTATTTTGTGTAGAATTTTGAGGAAAAAGATTAATATAATTAAATTTGGAATAAGGCTGTAACAAAACAAAATGTGGAAAAAGTGAAGCGCTGTGAATACTTTCCGGATGCACTGTATGACGTCACCTAGGCCAAATTTAGTCAGACCCAACTCAAACAATTCCAACAGAAGAAAATGGTAGAAAATGTCATTTCAAAATCTTGGAAAAGATGAGCAGTGTTGTTTCTCTGCCAGTTCACAGTAAAGATATCACAAACTATAGATACTAGAAGAAAATCATAAAAATGCCTAGACAGGGCATTTAAGATTGAAGGTGAGCCCCATTCTGCTGGGTAGTCAGAATTTTGTCATAACAGCATTGTCTAAAATGTCTGACCTCAGCGTTTGTATAAAAGTATGATTTGTCTTGAGAGGTCTATATATTTCAATTAGTAACGTCAAAATGTCCCTAAAAGGGTTGATCAAAACAATCAAAATCTATAAATTTAACAAACGTTGTCACTATTATAAATGAATGCCACTCTTCCTCCTCGCACGCCCTGTTTTACTGTATGAATAAATCTGTCAATGTTGCAATAAAGAAAAAACATCCAGCGGACTGTGGACAGTAACACATTGTAGATGAGAGGTCATCAGAGGCTGACCAGAGAGAAAGCTGACAAAGGCTTTAGTAACTCAGATAACCACTCTGTACAATTGGGGTGAGCAGAAAAGTCTCTGAAGAAAATCTCAGAATGCACAGCATATTGAACCTTCAGGTGGATGAGCTACAACAGCAAGAAGACCAGGTCAGGTTCCACTTCTGTCAGCCAAGAACAGAAGCTGAGGCTGCAGTGGGCAGGCCCACCACAAGTGGACAACTGAAAAATGAGCCTGGTCTGATGAATCTCAATTTTTGCTGAGGCACACAGATGGTAGTTTCAGAATTTGTTGCTAACAGCAAGAATCCATGGGCTCAACTTGCCTAGTGTCAACAGTCCAGGCTGGTGGAGGTGGTGCAATGGTGTGGAGAATGTTTCACATTTTGCGCCTGTTAATATCAATCAATCATAGCTTGAATGCCACATTTGAGTTTTGTTGGTGACCATCTGCATCCCTTCATGACCACAATTTGCAAATCTACTAATGGCTAATTCTAGCATGATAAAGCACCATGTCACAAAGCACAAGTCATCTTAAACTGGTTTAATGAACATGACAATGAGTTCAGTGCTCATCAGGGATCTTCCTACTCACCAGATCTGAATCCAGTAGAACACATTTGGGATGTGGTAGAACCCGAGATTTGCAGCATGAAAGTGCACAGAAAAATCTGCAGGAACTGCACGATGCAATCACGTAAACATGGACCAGAATTTAGAAGGGATGTTTCCACTGTCTTGTAGAAACGAGGACATTAAGAATTGAGGATCTTTTGAGAGCAAAAGGAAGCCATACCCAGTATACAGTATAGTGTTCCTAATGAAGTGCACAAATGCACTCATTTTTGCGACATGACAAAAACAGTGAAGCATCACATCCCTATATCACCAATGACAATGTAACACCAAAACAGCATTCAGCACTATATAGGCCACCTGAAAGACAGGCCTCCTGTCAAGGGGACATAATGTCAGAAGACTCTCTGTCAGACTTCTGTCACAATTCAAAGCAGTTTTTGTGGTTTCTATAATCACCTCTGTGAGCAATTGTGAATTGGCTATTTTCAATAAAAATTAACAATAAAACCCTCAGAATGAGTTTGTCTACATTTTAACCATTTAACAGATGTTTTATAGAGCTACAGACAAAAGAGTCTCTATCTCTCTCTCTCTTTCTCTCTCTCACACACACTTTTTTCTGTCTGGGGCTGACACAGATGTAAATAAAGTTCACTACAATAAGACAACAACCAGATATACAGAGCTACAACATCAGCTTTAACTGTAAACTTCTTCACAGACTGGTTTTTCTTCTCTTGCTGCTTTGGATCAAAATCATTTGTATAAGCTGAATAAGTACACAAAAGACCAGGCCTAAAAGCACTCTAAATTAACGATTGACGTTTTTGTTTTATTGCAAAGAAACAAAGTACCTGACACAAACCTGGGTAAAAAATGTAGGTCTAATCATTATCTGGAGATTTAAATATCTGCGGTCAAATAAGGACACAGACAAGGATTACAGACGCTGGTACATCTGAAATCAGCGGGCTACAGCAACTGTACATATATAGTTTCAAAAACATCAAAACTAGGATGAATAAACGAAATAAATAGACAAAAGACCTGGACTAAAAGAACCATCTCACACTTACCCAGACCACACATGCTTTTCTGTTGCGTCATTGCTCTAAGCAACACCGTTCCAGAAGCCGTTCACCTCCTCACAAGACCCAGAATAAGGCGACTGTGTCCGCCAGGCTATAATTAGACTGTAAAAAAGAAGAACAGAAAGCCGAATCAGGACATTTAGTTCATGAAACTGACATACTGAGCTAAACGCTCTCATACATTGAGCGCTGATGCAGCTGTTACGTTTACATACAAATCGAAAGTAACAGTTGACTCATCAGTTCAGTTTACTGGGTGGGTCCAGAACTGCTGCAGGCCCTCAGCCAGAGGATGAGCTGCCCCAACATTTTCTCATGCGCACATACTGTCTTGCACTGTATCTCTTATACTGGCTGACGTAGTTGGTAATTCTGAAAGCAGCCGGAGACACTTCGGAGACAATGACACTTCCTCCCCCCAATTAAAAAGGCGCACAATGTTAAAGGGGGATCTCCTTTGGTTGTGCATTTCCACCAATTAAAAAAAAAAAATCCATCTTATTATGCCTGAGGGGTGTGGTATGCTTGCACACATCACCCCTGCCCACTAAACAGTTGTGGTGCTGGTTGTTGTTGCTGTTGTTGACTTAATAGAAATGTGTTTGTATTGGTTGTGTTTAGAATAGGAGATTGCTCATCAAGAAGCTACTGAAAGGCAACCTGATTCTTCTCTTGGAACCATGTGTGCTTCACCAAGTGCTAAGCCATACTTAACGGCATGTGGTGTGCCGGTGCAGACTGGTCCCATGCTTAAAGTTGTTCACCACAAAGCCTAGGTGATCGGTTCCTATGTGGAGCACCGTTTAATTAGTAAAATGATACGAACAGTTGCTGTAGTGAGCAAGTGCAATACTACTGCTTATTACGCTGCAATGGAAGGAACATTTCTGCAGCTGCCAGTCTCGACATTCACTCTGATCACTTTGAATTTGACTATGGCACAGCAGATACTATTTGTCAAGTCCCCACAACATGCACAACACCAACATACGTGACTGTTACTTCCCGAACGCATGAAGGGGGCAGATCTGTATGGAATATAGTATTTCCAACCTGTTGGTAAGCAACAGCCCAGGACAGAAAACTTCGTGTAAGCTTTTACAGTATGTATATCTGTAATGATTACATGAATGTGTTGGGGCTTGTGCAGGCCATGGAGATGTTCAAGCTGCTTGGTGTTCAGAAGGTAGCCATTTACAAGACCAGTTGTTACCCAGATACGCAGAAGGTTCTGGACTACTATGTTAGGCAAGGCTTTGTGGACATCATCCCATGGACTGTGTCGTCCTACAACAATGTGTCCAGGAGATGGAAGAAGTCCACTTCACCAGGGGAACTGGAATTCTTTGGGCAAGTTGTGGCTCTCAATGACTGTGTATCGCTACATGGATGAGACCCCAAAATCGCCCGCACGTACCACATTAAAAGTTATCCAAGCAACTACTTTTCACCAAAGCCCGGTATAAGGGCGACATGTCTGTGGGACTATGCAGATAAGCTGATTCCTGCTGTATCTGCATCAACAAGTCAGACACAAGGGCTCGCTTTCTACTCTGTTTATTCTGAAACAGATTTTACAGTGTATTAATCTTCTCTTGCCTAAGAGGGCTGCAGACCTCGCAAGCATCTATCTCTGCGCTCTTGCTCGCCTGATGGAGCTCATAGTATTTCTTTTAAAAGAGCACTTTTCACATTACAATAACATGCACATGATCGTATACTACATCATTTGCTCCTATTATAAAAAAAATCCAAAAGTACAGACAAAAGCGTTTTTTTTTCCTCTTATTGCACAAGAAAAGTGAACATACTGCAGAACAAATACAAAACTGCATGGCGAGCAACAGCAAAATGCACAGATAGGAGGGAACAGAATGGAGAGCACATGCCTGAAACAGTTTACAGACCTCACAAGCTGAACATATGAATATAAAACTAGAAGAAATGAGAAGTTTTTATAATGCAACTTTGCTACTGAGGCTGAGTTTTAGCTCGTTATATAGCTACTGTGGCTCAGTTAGCTGAAGCACATGTCAGAGCAATAATTCAAAACTACACTCCAAGATTACCACATGCTCATATAATGTGTTAGAACAATGTTTGAAAGCTTTTCATTCGGTATGAACTGAATGAAATTATATATTAATGAGTAACCACAGCAGCTACACACCATCCAACTCAGAGCTCGTCTGATGGAGGTATAGCAGCAGCAGAGGGACATAGTCTGCAGTGATGTCACGGCAAGAAAAGAAAAGCTCCCTAAAAGTAATTGTAACCTTTTTTTATAAAAATATAAATAACTTTACAATTGTTCGGAACACTTTTTACAAAAATGGAGTCATTTAGGTGAAACTCAATATTTTATCAGCTGTTTAATTTCAACTCCCATTACATGTACACCGCGACATTTATACAACATGACCTGCTTAATCTTCTGATTATGAATTCTTAAAGGAGGTGGATCAGACGAGAGAGATCAAAAATGATCTCCTCTATTATTTGTATTAATAATAAGAACATTCTGGTTGCACCACTAAACCAGCCTAATAACACCCTGTTGAAATAAACTGATGCCAACATTATTCATCAACAGAGCTAATAACGTAGAATCATCAAAATGTTTTGCAATAACATGATTTGGATCCTGATTTTTGCAGTCTTTTGTATACAGTATACACAGAAGCAGAGCACATGCATGTAGATTTGAATTTCTTTAGTTGAATTTCCATATTAAAAGTGCTCTATTAATAAAGATTACTGTTATTATTTTTTATTCGTGGGAGACAGAATTCAGCACAACACTTTATTACCCAAAGTAAACACCTACAGTCTCTAGCTGCACTGTGATTTTTAGAGTTTGCAGTAAATGTTAAACAAAATCAAGATGTCTGCTTTACATGAATGAAGATCTGGGTGTAGTTTGAGTTTGATATAGGAGAGGATGTATTTACAAAAAGAAAGTGTGTGTCTATTGACCTAGTTTTTGTTAGCAGTGTTAACTTGGAGTCACTGAAGAAGTTATTAAGAATAAACTAGATGGAGGTGCACCCTTTTGAGGAAGTTTATTTCAAGATGTCGTCATACAGAGATGTTCATAGATCACCGGCTCAGTCCATTCTCCCACAGAAACAGGAGCAAATGAAAATTATAGTGTTATCACCCTCAACTGGCCCAAATAATCCCCCCCTCTAAGTCTCAAGGTTTCATACCCCTGATAAACACACAGAGAACAGTACGGAATATTCTAAGGTGTGTGGCCGTACTACCAACAGTGGTACTGGGTGCAATATCAATACAATAAAAGCACCCCACCTTGTACTTATGCAGACACCTAAAGGAAATAGAGCTTCGACTATGCCACCCCTATAGTATGGGGAAGGGGACCCCTCCCACAGGCCACTCAACCAAAAGAGTGTCTAGAGCCAGCAAAGAATACACCTGCAACAATCAGAATATAAAGTTGCAGTACACATTTATTTATTTATTTATTTTATTATTTGAAAAAAAAAATTAAGAACAAAGAGTCTTAAAGATTGTAGTTACTATTGATAACTGTGGGATTCAGGCTAATTACCAGGACTAGTTAGCATAGCACAGGCCCCAAATAAACAAATGTGGCCGAGGAGGTGCCCAAGCCCCCGAAGCTCTTCGCCCAAAAGTACCCCCAATCAACGACCAATGACCATACAAAACCACGCTCACCAAATAAAGACCACCCACAGCAAGACTACACAACTAACAAATAAAACACCCAAAGATGGCACAGCCAGAGCACTGGGGCAGCCCACCCTGTGACCACAAATCAAAGAAAAAAAATAAATAAAAGTAGACACCTTCCAGGGTGCAACCAGGAACAAATCACCTGTGATATGCAATTACAAATTTTTATAAGCAACAACGGTAATACCTAAAACCTCAATCCCAACACTACATCCTAAACCAAAGACTAAAATCCATAAAGATAGATACAAGTGGCACTACCATTTGCAAGGCACACAATAATAAAAACAAAAACTCAGTGGAGGGAAGAAACAGTGGCCCGCAAGCACCACGGCTGCAATCCCACTCTAAAAGAAAATGACCAAAACCCACATTAAAATAAGATTCAATATAAATCATAAAATCACAAGTATAGGGTGCTAATAGGTTGCTTTAAGCATACAGTCTACACATATGTAAAGTGCTTATGATGACAGCTCACTTTATAATATCCGACAATATAATACATATCACTATGCACCCACATCATACAAATCAATAGTAATACGAATAGCAACAATGGCACCACATACACACACACCGGCCCATGTGCCACATACTTGCTCCAGAGTTGTAAGTAGAACTAGAATTATCATCCAGCTAGAATGTTCTTCCAGCTAGAATGTACACAAAACAGTCCAAACCACACACTGATCAAGCAGGAATGAAAGGCAACAAACGTGACCACATATCTAATACGTATGCAGACAGCGGTAGACCAGCAGCACCAGTTAGGCCACAGTTGATACCCAAGCATGCCAGCCTATGCCAAAAAGATCACCCAATATATTCACCCATAGCTAAAAAACTCTTACCGGACAGGCCATGCTTCCCAACCACCATTAGCCAGCATAAAAAGTAGTAAACCAACAACCTACTGTTGAGTCTGCTAAGTGCACTTCTTTGGTTCTCGCCTGGTTGGCTACCCCCGCTAACACTCATACACCAGAAATAATTAAAAACAATCTGAAGTTACACTCTGCAGACTTCAAGCCATCACCACCAGCATCCTGCTAACAATTAGCAACCATATACAAACTTACCAAACAGAGTTCTTTCAGGGGCAACAGCAAGAAACAATCCCTTTGTTTAACCAATCAGGAAGTGAACTCACCTGGGTGTGCTCCCCTTTTATCGTTCCTTGGAAAGCAGTATGCCACTTACCCACATTCTACCCACCACAAAGTGGGTGTGCCCATAATTAATCGTTGTTTTCACTTTAATGTGAAAATGTGAAACCCTTAAGCATTCCATGATACTACATTCTTGTCCCGTCCCGGTGTCCCGTCCCGGTGAACACAAATCCACCTACTGATTACTGCCAGGGCTGAAAAAGAATTGGGGCACTGCCTGGTGTAGGTAAACTTAATACAGAGTTCAAACCGACTACACAAGGAAGCCGAAATGGATTGGAATGCTGTCTGGCCGTACTACGAGCAGAGCGTCATGCCACTAATTGAAGTGGCTAATCTTGATGTGCTGGGCTTCAGACCACAGTGGCCACTGGGGATAAATTCTCACTGTCTGACAACTCTTGATCATTTAAAACTTGACCTAAAGTCTGACATAGGTGAGGGTCAATCCTAGCTGTTCCCTGTCCTGTCCTCACTCTAGATTTCACACAAACCACTATTTCAGCAGGACTACCCTCCTCAGACTCCGCCCGAACCCTGTTCTGAGGTGATGAGGTCGCTGAGGTCACTGATGTGTGGCCCCCTTCAGTATTCAAGACTGGCTTCATCTCTGATCTATGAAGGACCTTACAATCTCCCCTGGCCTAATCTTATACAAAGTCCCTACGGTGTCCAAACAACCCAGAACTTCAAAGGTAGTTGAGCTCCATATATCCTGAATTTTATGTCTACCCTGAAAGTGATTTCTGCAGCAAACCTGTGCCTGTTGGCAGTATTTGGTGCTGCTGTATTATATTCCCGCCTACGGTAAGCTGCTGCCAACTCCAATTGCTCCCTTGCATTAGCATAGACTTCAGACAGATATTTTTTATGTTGGTCCACCCAATCTGAAGGGTCCAGAGTCTCACTTTCCTCCACCATACTACCCAACAACCGATCAATTGGCAACTGTGGTTTTTGTCCAAATAGTAGCTCGTAAGGGGAGTGCTGCGTGGACTGGTGTATAGTGGTATTATACGCAAATAACACATGAGGTAATAACTGCGGCCATTTCTGTTTCTGCTCAGGTGGCAGTGTGTGAAGAAGATCATGCAACGTCCAATTAAAGCGCTCACACTGTCCATTACCTTCAGGATGGTAGGGTGTTGTCCGGCTTTTCTCAATACCATAAATCTCACAGAGACGCTTCAAAAGTTCTCCCTCAAAGTTACGCCCCTGATCAGAATGGATTCTTTTTTGGTACACCATACACATAAACCCACTTCTCTGTAAGAACTTGTGCCACCGTACTAACCCTCTGGTCAGGTACAGCATAAGCCTGGGTAAATTTTGAAAACATCAGTGAGAACCAACACACACTCCTGTCCATTACTTGCCCTTTCTAAAACTGTAAAGTCTATAGCCAGAATTTCCAATGGCCTAGTGGCCAACAAGCTACCCATAAACGTTCGTATTTTGGGCTGCATAGCTTTGGCCACTAGGCACCTTGTGCACTCCGTACACCATTTTTTTATGTCCCGCCACATCTTTGGCCAATAACACCGCTGTCTCACCAAATCTGTAGTGCGCTCCACCCCCTGGTGGCCATGACGGTCATAAAGAGCTGTCAGCACCTCGGTCTGTAATGTCTTAGGTAATATTAGCTGGAACACAATGTGCTTATTAGGGGGCAACTGTACTCTTCTATACAGAACTCCTCCCCTTTCCTCAATTCTTGGCTACTGTCTAACCAGTTCCCTAACCCCTTCTCTCTCACCTTTCAGCCTTATGGCGGTAGGTACCTGTCCTCTCAAACAATAAACACCAAATGCTGCAATAATGGGATCAGCAGCTTGCAAAACCTGCAGATCTGCCAAACTATGCGATGGAATAGCATTCACTGCTAATGATAAGGCCACCTGGGGCCCCAAGGTTGTTTCGTTTGCCAATAAAGACACCTCAGGAGGAAATGAAATACCCCCAGCACTTCCTGAGGCCTGATCGACAACAGCCGGCAGCCGGGATAGAGCATCAGCATTACCATTAGCTATAGCTGGCCTATACTTGATCTCACACTGTAAAAAAAAGTGTAAAAAAGCAAGGGCACCAGGAAATGACTTAAACAGAATTTCTGTAAACTTAAAAACATACATAAACTGTAAAAAATGGTAATTGTATTTACAACAATTAGCATCTATTACTGAAATTTTACAGGAAACATTCCTACAATTTCATGAAATGTCTTACTTTCAACATATTTTTATTGTTACAATAGTGTCATAGCCCTGAAAAAAAAAACAGAATTATCTTTATAAATGATAAAGTAAAGTTTAAGTACAGATTATTAGTACTGGTATCACAAAAACAATAGCATATAACACAGGAAAAAAAAGTTATTTTAATTATTATTATCATTCAAATTCATTAATATACTGTACAAATAAAGGTATTTTCTTTCTGTAAATGTAGGATAACTACTTTTAAATCATTCTTCATTAAAACAGCAATTATATTCACGACAATTAAAATCCATCACTGTAATTTTACAGGAAATAGTCCTATAATTTCAATAAATCTTACTTAACAGATATTATTTGTTAGAATAGTGTCATACACCTCTAAAAACCAGAATAATTATCTTTATAAATAAGAAGAGTTTAAATGCAGATTATTAGTACATATAATTCAAGCCCACATGTACATAAAATTAAAAAAAAAATCTTATTCTAAATCTGGCAACATTGTCTGGAGAGGAAGAGGCTGGGTCTCATAGGCAGCAATTACAACAAATGTCACTGAATACAACACAGCTTATCCCAGTTCTCTAGCAGCAGTAACTGAATATTGATTAATACAGTACCTTTATTAATTACTTATTATTCAAAGTATGGAATTTAATATTTGGAAAACATTTCGCAATATGAATTAAGAATTACAACTCTGACGGATTCCTTTTTAAATCTTTATTCAAATCAAAATATGCAAATTATTTTGTTGTCCACAATACAAAACGTCCTGGCTTTAAAATGCCTCAGCATACTTTTCACACAGAACATAAACATCATCTTTTAAAGTTGACAAACCAGTCTCTAAAATGTTTTTGATGGGAACACATTTTTTCTGTCCCTGAAAGAAAAAAAATACAATGGCCTTTTTTCCCCCATAATATAAATCAATGAAAATATATGATCAAAGGACACAAATAATACTATAACATAATATACTCACCAAAAATAAATAGGATATATATTGCCAATAATAAACTTGGTTATACTTGTGAACCTTCTATGTAGGACTGATTGTGATGTGTGTGTATG
This sequence comes from Pygocentrus nattereri, assembly GCF_015220715.1. Lineage (NCBI taxonomy): Eukaryota > Metazoa > Chordata > Actinopteri > Characiformes > Serrasalmidae > Pygocentrus > Pygocentrus nattereri. Next base: position 18,020,798 of record NC_051217.1, read on the forward strand.
TGTGTGTGTGTGTGTGTGTGTGTGTGTGTGTGTGTGAGAGAGAGAGAGAGAGAGAGAGAGAGAGAGAGAGAGAGAGAGAGAGAGAGAGAGGGAGAGAAAGATACGTGTTGCTTTCTACTCTCTCCATTCAAAATCTGCAATGTTGGTGATCAATGAAAGAACCTTGGGACTGATGGACTGCTGCTTTTTAGATTCTTTCTTCTCCACTTTGGTCCCCTTGTCTGGATTTATTCTGAAAAGACACCTGTGTAGACAGAAGCACATTTGACTGTAGCTACAAGCAATTATTTTGATCATCACAAATTCTGTGTAAGATCTAGCCACCACCAGCTGACAATGCTACATCTTAAAATTGAAGGGTGATCACAAAATTGACTATAAACTGTTATGATCATGCATATATTATATGGATTAAAATGCATCGCACTGCGTACTAACCTTTTAATAGTAACCTTATGGGCACACTACATAGCCACTAAGGTGTTCCACAATGAATAATTTGAATGTTGGTTGTCTACACTTTTATCTAGTATGCATAAGGATGTTGAGCGACATACATGGATGGATGGACGGGTGGATGTATGCTGAGTGACAGGGATGGATGGATGCATGTTGAGCGACAGACGGATGGACTGCACCACTGATAGCAAGTCCACATGTCCAAAATATTTACTACAGTGTGAAACAAGTAAAGAATGCCAACTGAGTTGCCCAATGCTGTTCCACTGCTGCCAATTTTGCTGATTGCAGGTAACTTGGGGGATTATTATATCTAATATTTTATATATATATATATATATATATATATATATATATATATAAATAGGTATACACAACAAACCGGGTACCTAACAAATACAATGTGAAGTTAACATGCCAGGCAGCCTTGGCTTGGATTGTTTCTTGGAGCCCTGTAGAGCCCCCGCCAGCCTATGAAGGGGTGCAGCCAACTTGGCGAACCCCTCCACAAAACGCCTATAATAGGATGCGAACCCTAAAAATGATCTGAACTCTTTGACAGAGGTGGGGCATTTCCAATCAGCAACCACTTTAACTTTCTTTGCGTCTGTCTCCACACCTGAGGCAGATATAACATGCCCTAAATAATTAAGCCTAGTTTGAAAAAAATGACACTTTTTCAGTTTGAGCTTCAGGTTATGCTGTTGGAGACGACTAAACACCATATCCAATCGCTGAAGATGCTGTTGGAAATCCTGTGAAAAAATGACAGTCATCCAAATACAGCAAGAGCGCTTGAAAGCTCTGATCTCCAAATAATCGCTTCATTAAGCGTTGGTAAGGGGCATTGCATAAGCCAAACGGCATTCCTTTCCTTGTCCTCCTCTGCCACAGGAACCTGATTATAGCCACTTGCCAAGTCTAATGTGCTAAACCACTTGGCCCCATTCAAAGCATCTAGGGACTCTTCTATTGTGGGCAAAGGAAAGGCATCTTTATGAGTCGCATTGAGTTGACGGTAATCAACACAAATGAATGGACCCATCCTTTTTCTGCACCACTACTATGGGAGAAGCATAAGGGCTAGAACTAGGATGCACCACTTGATGTTCTACTAGCTCCTGAATATGAGCTTTAACCAAATTGTATTGAGAAGGAGGTAGGCGGTGATACCCCTGTCGCACTGGAACCACATCCAGTAAGGGAATGGTATGCTGGACTAATGTGGTGCACCCCAGGTTACCATCATATTCACTAAAATGCCCTGATACTTTTTCAGCAATGCTTGCACCTCCCCCTGTTCTTGAGCACATAAGGATGGCCAAGTGAGTTGGGAAAAATCAATACTGGAATTACTTTCTGCTTGAACAGAAGCTACATGACACTGGTCATCCCTATGAACTTGTACCAGCCCAGGGGTAGACACAGGCTGGACAACATGCAATTCCCCCAACACTGTCTTGGGTTGAAGCCACCTATCTTGATCGCCCACATTTACAACTGGCACCTGCAGGGCCCCCCTCCCCACTGGGATAAGCGCAGAAGGAATAAAGAGATCACCTGGCAGTTGGCCCTCTACAAAACATACTGGCTCCAAGAACCCAGCTGAGAGAACAGACCCCACACTGTGGCACACAGACAGCAGGACCCCGCTGAACCCGCAGCAACCCAATCCTGCCATCCTGTGAAATACGCTTTAAATTTTGGCACTCAAACAGAGCCTGTTGCCAGACTTTACCTGCCTGCTGGACATCTGAAACCTCAAAAAGAGCCTGTCCATGCTGTGAAAACAACTCCTGATAGCACTGACCAATGATATTCATACCGACTAGGCCTGGAATTGCCTTTTTGGAGAGGTGGCTTCGGGCATCAGGAGCACTTTTTGTGATCAAGATACCCATTTTAGGTAAAACTCTTCCCAACAGACAAACAACAACTTCCACATATCCCACATAGGGTATTTCTAAGCCATTTGTGGCCTTTAATTGGAGCCAAGATCAAGACTGTAAAGCAGATTGGAGCTGCTGGGACAAATGTTCATCAAATAATTCTTGATAAATAATTACGGTACTCACCATAGAACCAGTGTCCAATAGACAGGCTATCGCTACACCCCCAACAATAATCTCTACTGTTGGGCATGTTCCAATCAACCGGGAAATCCCAAATGACTGTAAGCCCACAACATCCCCTCCTGACACTGGGGCAATTGTGCCAGAGGGTATTAGTTTTCCTGCTGCGTAGCAACAAGGGTTGCAGACCCTACAGTTCCAAAATCCTCCTCTAACGGTGTTCTGCAAAACCGAGCAATATGCCCAGGTCGGTCACACCGCAAACAGATCAATCGGCCATCGGCCTGAAACCTACCCCTTGAACCATGGTTGAAGGAGCCACCTCTAGGTGGAGCAAGGACCGGAGGAGACTCTAGACGCTTCAAAATGGCATCTATCTGCCTTTGTTGCCTTCAAAGTCCCTCTTTTAAATCAATCAACTCATCAGTACGTTTTGCCATGATAGCATTTGCCTCCACCCCACTCTACTGCAGTGGTATAAATACAACTAGAGTGAGCCTGAGCTTGCTGAGTACTAGAAGACTCACCGTCAATTGCTTCGCTTTGGATTGCTAAAAAGGTGAGAGTAGGATCTAATTGAACCTGGCGTCATAGCTGTGTTCAATAAACTGATCACGTAATACACTCTCTGGACTAGTAAAGCAAGAAGGGTCTCGACGCTTTACTACCTCCATCAAAGACAGTAGAGCATGGAAATAAGCTCTCAAAGACTCCCCTTCACGCTGTCGCCGCTGAAAGAACTGGTTCTGCAAACTAATACATGACTGGGCACAGCCATAAACACTAATAAGAATGTCAAATTTTCTCTGGATCATCCCGCTCACCTATAGGATGAAACTTAATCTCTGTACGTGCTTCACCGTCTAATGAATCAAATACAGTCAGAGACTGTTCAGATCGGGAACCAGGACGTGAGATCAAAAACCTGAGCACCTCTTCTATCCAATCTTCAACCCCAAGGGAATTGCTGCACACCTCTCCCAAAAACCTTGGACACTTCCTTTCTCTTGACATATATATCAAACTCTCTATTACAGCACTAGCAATAAATGGCTCCTCAGAAGCACAAACTCGAATAGGAGATTGTGTAGATGATTCTTCTCCTGCTGGAGTGACTGCCACCACAGCCACCGGCCTCTGTATCAATTCCTCTCTAAGCCTAGTGTTCTCTGCACGAAGTTGCTGTACCAAATTGGTAAGAGCCCTCAATTGCTCTGCCACCTCATCAGCCATTTTAATAAACAGACAATGGAGAAGGGGGAAAAAAATCAGGAAAAAAGAAAATTACAGAAAAATATGCCCACACATTAAAATCAAATACAAGAATTCCAATCTTTTCCAATGAATCACTGTCTTTCCCGAAATGTCACAATGGTCCTGATGCTTCCAGCAATAATATCCACCTGCTGACCACTGACTTCCCTCCACTCTTATAACAAGCACTGAGCCTCCATAATAAAACTGCCACTTATATCCAATTAGATACAGGGTATAGTTGGCATATGGTTCAACTAAAGTTATCCTGCCGACTACGCCAAGTACTACCTTGTACTTATGCAGACACCTAAACGAAATCGAGCTTCGACTATGCCACCTCTATATTATAGGGGGATGGGGACCCCTCCCACAGGCCACTCGACCAAGAGTGTCTAGAGCCAGCCAAGAATACACCTGCATCAATCAGAATATAAAGTTGCAGTACATATTTTATTTTACAATTATAAAAAAAAAACATTAAGAACAAAGAGTCTTAAAGATTGTAGTTACTATTGATAACTGTGTGGGATTCAGGCTAATTACCAGGACTAGTTAGCATAGCACAGGCCCCAAATAAACAAATGTGGCCGAGGAGGTGCCCAAGCCCACGGTGCTCTTCGCCCAACAGTACCCCCAATCAATGACCAATGACCATACAAAACCACGCTCACCAAATAAAGATCACCCACAGCAAGACTACACAACTAACAAATAAAACACCCAAAGATGGCACAGCCAGAGCACTGGGGCAGCCCACCCCTTGACCAGAAAAAAGAATTCAATGTTGTTTGTGTACTCTTTAGAGCCAGAAAAGAGCTTTCAAACAGCATCAAAACCATCTGTTTGTAATTTAAATTGACATAATCAAGGTTGAATGTGTAGTGCCCTACCCTCTTACTTAAAACATTCTTAGTCCATTTCTCCCTTTATATTAGTGGACGATTCATGCAAATGCAGTTCTGGGGTTCTACATTGCCACTAAAAAGGCACACAAAGTTTGATGAAAATCTGTGTCGGTTGAGTTCCAAAGTGTCCGATTTCCCGTAAAATGACCCTAAAGGAGAGGAAAAACAGACAGACAGTGAAGGCAAGACCCAATTAAAAAATAAAGAAAAAGAAGGCGAGATACAAAAGATGGAGAGGAAAAATAGACAGACAATGAAGAAAAGCAACAGAGACAGACAGCAACAGAGATACAGAGGAGGGAGAGCAACAACAGACCTAGGTGAGCAACAGAGAGAGACAATGAAGTCCCAGCACAGTTGTAGGAAGATTTGAATAAGACGGAACACTTCAATTTATATCATTATTAATTCATGTTTAAGTTTTAATGACCATACCGATAGTGTACCTAATGAAGTAATTATTATCTATTTATGTCAACAGTAGAGAGATAGGCAATAAAGGACAGCAATGTCAGAGACAGACAATGGAGGGCAGCAACAGAGACAATGGAACAAAGTAACAGACAACTGAGGTGAGCAACAGAGACAGACAATGAAGTCACATCACATATGTAGGAAGTTTGAGTAACACTTACATTTATATCAAATTTATGTTAACAGTGGGGAGCAACAGACGAACAAATAAGGACAGCAACAACAGACTCACAACAAACTTATAATGAATAAAATATGTCTAAATTTAATGGTTTGAAGTGTGCTCGTGTATTTAGGGGGCATTGGATTAGAGAGCCAAATGAAGTCCACTTTTGGGGGAAAAAGATTCCCCCCCATCACAATGCTGGCTACGGGCCTGTAAAACATTTCAGGTCAACATATTTTTTTACTTTTACAATTATTAAATTCTAAGAGTATGTATGGATTAAAAAGGGTCATTGTGTATACTGTTAGATTACTAATATCATACTAAATATTGACCCATGACTAAGAATAGTCTGCCACACCCACTGTGTGTGTGGGGGTGTGTATTGTGCAGTTGAAAAGGTATTACTTTTTCTTTGTTAAAGTATTAAATTTAATTTTACAAATTATGCAGTAAAACTGGTCTAAGCATTTACTAGTGATGGATCCTTTAAACCTGGGAACAAACAACTGGTTGATGTGTTTAGGGTTTAAAAAGCAGAGCACAAGGAACATGATTTGGCTTCCTTGTTTTAGGCTACAGCAGATCAATGAGATGTAAATAAAAAAAAAATATGGCTTATTGCTTTGAAGTACAGCTTTTTAGATGGTCCTAGTTTTTGTTGGGGGTTTTTGAGCTTTGTAAACTAAGGAAGGACACAAAGACCTGGAGCTAAGTATGAATTTCACACATTGTTGTTTTTTGCTGATATGCCTGCAGATATTCTGGTGTGAGATGGAGAAAGTTAGTTTTTTTGTTGTTGTTTTTTTTTTTTGTGGGGGGGGGGATTTCAGTGAACCAAAACAGTTATGCAGACGACTTTTTTTTTAGAAAAACAAAGGAATCAAAGGTTGCAGTGTCTCCAGCATAAACCATTCTGTTATGTTTTATATTAATTGATGATTACAAACTAATACAAAAAAACACAAAAGGAACATAAAAGAATGACTGAGTTTGGTAGAGCAAGGTTGTACTACAAAATATAACAAGTAACACATTAAAAGCTGTTTTAGGCCGGAATGCCCATTTAAGTAGATCACACAAGATTTAATGATAATAATAAGCCCAGGTTTAATTTTATGCAAGTTTGCTTTCATTTTTTAAACGTAACTAAAACAAATGACTGCGTAGTCCAAAACAGTATTACTCTCATTCTGAAAACACATTCAGCTCATGAAGGCCCCTCAAATCTCCTGATGAGTTTGATGCCACTTGTCTAAGATGTCTAACATAAGCAGTCAAAATATATCAATGTATAATATTATTATATAGGACACTTTAAGCTTGACCAGACGTTTCTTTTGTGTAGTTGACCTTCCTTTTCTTGCTGTACAGAACTGTGAACTGCCACACATGAGGTGAAGGAACACGCTCAAAAAAAACTGTCATTAGAGGGCAGGGGAAGTTATAGCTGTTTACACAAAAAGTGCCATGATGATGTTTTTATGTGTGTCAGCCCTATTCTAACTCTTCTTTACAAAAACATTAATCATGCTGATTCTATGTGGAGGAGAACCAGCAGCCTCAACTTGTTTCATCAAACCGTATCCCTAAATTCGATGAACCATCTATTCTAACTCTAATGCTGTTAAAAAAACGTAGAAGCCCACAGTCACCTAAATCTTTCCCATAAACACACCCTATATTCCTTTCAACCTGCTCAAACCACATCCATGTTAAAGTCATATGGATTTGTTGATGTGATTTGTGGCATATTATGTCACGATTCACCCCTCCCAGTGTTCCATGTGCTTTTGTTTACTTGTACATGTGCTTTTGGTTTTGATTCTTCTCTGTCCTGCCCCCCTGTTTCCAGACCCTGCCCTTGATTGTTTTCACCTGTATTTACCACCTATGTTTTGTTTGCCTGTTGTATTTGAAGCCCTGAGTTTTCCCTAGTCGCTTACTGGTCTTTGTTTGGTATGGTAGTGTTTGGTGTTGTATCTTCTAGCCCCTGTTATTTTTCCTAGTCTGTGTTTTTGTTTAGCCTGTGTTCTTTTGTCATACCTGTACCCCAATCTCTCCATGTTGGCTCATTGACCCTGAATATGGATTTGCCCATAATAAATTATCTCCGCGAATGCATCTGCCTCATTGCTCCCCAACGTTACACATTATGACTGTGAAGTATAAAAATAAACAAATCTGTTTAGCTGAACGCTGCATACAGTCACTTTAGACAACAGGTGTCTAAATCCTGAACCTGCATGTGGGTTGAGAAGCTTGACATTTGGGGTTGGTTTTTTAGAAAATATATGGGTGACAAGTGACCTTTTAGTGTTTGTCAGCCAAGTTTAGACATGCAGCTCCAGCGCTATAATAAAAAAACAAAATCTGGACACCAAACATGTCTTGGCTGTTTAATTATATCTGAGGGAATTATAACTGTGTAAAATAGTTTTTTTTTGTTTTGTTTTGTTTTTTTTAAGTCCTTCTTTTAACCTACTTCCATGACAGCTGAGCACTAACATCACAAGGTCCCATATTGCAGAGCATTTTCTCCTTGCTTTCTCTTGAAATAAAATTTGTGATATAATATTTAAACATGTATAAAATTTCAAAACACACCATTGACTCTCCAGGCTACATAAACACAGTTATATCTTGCAAAAAAAGTATTATGCAGATGTGCAGATTGTGATGCCAGTGTTGTGTATAATTTGATTCAAGAAATATATATTTGCTTGCGCTAGACCCTTGGCGTCTTTGCAGCAAGTTCATTATTTCCTGGAAGCTTTTCAAAAGGCATTGACAGAGCAAGGACAGCTACTAGGCAGACATCAGCAGGTGCTTTCAGGAGTAACTCATTCATTGGAATCACTGGCTCACCAGCAAGCAGAACAACAGTCCGTTAGCTCAGCTAGTTGCTAGTGTCAAAGGATTTAGTAGCCAACTCCAAACTTAGCAAAGCATAGCAGAACCTGAACTCAACAGTGCTACACAGATGGCGCCTGTGTCATCTCCCCTGGTGACTTTTACGGATCCACCGTATGACATATGTCCAATTTCTGAAAGACTTCAAGACGGTGTTTGATCATCCACATGAAGGAAAGGTCAGTGGGGAATTATTGGCAAAGCTTCAGCAGGGAAATTGCTCAGTGGTTGATTATTACCTTGAATTTAGAACTCTACTAGCCAGTAGTGGATGGAATGAGGCTGCTCTTTTGGTTATATTTAGACAAGGACTCAATCCTGACCTAATGAATGTACTGGCTTGTAAAGACGATGACTTGAATTTAGATCGCCTCATTAATCTTGCTATTAAGTTAGATCATCTTTTAAAACATCGGACCAGAGCCAAACCGGAACATCAAGAGAGTCATGTCTAACCTCAGAAGCACCCCTGAAGACCTCAAAGCAACAGAACCTATGCAGTGCGATTCTTCACATCTATCCCCTGAAGAAAGACTCCACAGACTGAGAAACGATTTCTGTTTGTATTGTGGTGACCCTGGACATCAGATAAGCGTGCCCAGTAAAAAAGCAAAAATGCAAGGTGTCAGCCCCTAGAAAGCACATGGTGCCTTGCAGTTAAGGAACTACAGAGATATCTAGGGTTTGCTAGTTTCTATAGAAGATTCATTAGGAACTTTAGCACTATTGCTCTTCCCCTCATGTCTCTTCTTAAAGGGTCTCCCAAGAAAATTTGGTAGACTGCGCAGTCGGATGTGGCCTTTCAGAGGCTTAAAGAAGCCTTCACCACAGCCCCATTCTTAAACATCCTGACCCCACTCAACCTTTTGTGGTGGAAGACGCCTCAGAGATGGGAGTTGGGCGGTACTGTCTCCGAGACAGGAGATTCTCCCAAGTTGCATCCTATGCATTGTTCTCTCACAAGATGTCACCTGCTGAGAGAAATTATGGCATTGGGGATAGGGAATTATTAGTGGTTAAATAGCTTTAGAAGAATGGAAACATTGGTTAGAGGGAGCTAACCATCCATTTACCGTGTTTACAGATCACAAGAATTTAGAGTACCTGTGAAATGCTAAGAGATTAAATGCCTGAAAGCACTGAAAACAAACGCAGTAAGAAAAAAAGAACTGAATTATTCCAAGAATAAGATACTGAGTGAGACTTGGCACAAAAGCGGGCAAAGCAGGCTGTAGCTTTCAAGTTTAAAGCAGCAGTTGACTCTTCACTCCACCACATGGGTGTGCCCAAAGCCCTTCAACTGCACAGTTCATTTCCCTTTTAAACTCCTACACCATGTTTTCAGCCTTGCAGTTAAAATGCTTGGCTGGCATTGGCCTTAACCGGAGATGTCTCTTTGTTTTTTTTTTCTCTTGTAGTCCAACCGTGTGGCTTTTAAAGGGGAATTCACCTTTTCCTACTTTCATATTTTGGGTGTAAGATTACTAAACTTTGAGTACACTACCACTTTTATTTTGTACTGCAACTGTACTGTGAACTTACAGGTACTAGTTATATACTTCTATATATATAAACTTGCTGTGTGTGTGTGTGTGTCTGTATGTCTGATATATATATATATATATATATATATATATATATATATATATACATACACACACACACACACACACACACACACACACACACACATAATATAATGTAATACACCAATTTTTTGTTTTTGAAAGTACACTTTAAATATTCTTTAGGTTAAGAGTAGTAAAATTAGAATACACAACTAGTTTTCAAGTTTTATTTTGTACTGCAACTATTCTGTGAACTAGTGAACTAGACTAAAGTGATCTTACATTGATACATTGATAACTCAGTAGTTATATACTGTGGCGGTGGGCTGGGAAGGGACTGAGGCACTCTGACTGGGAGCCCATGAAGGGGGCTCTGCACCCAGACACTTATGCAGGTGCAACAAAAAGCTCTTTATTTACATATCAGAGAACAAAAACAGGGACCAAACTAAACTTCTCACTTCTTTCAAGGTCCTTTTTCTCTGTCTCTAGAGCAGGCTTTCTCTCCAGCCATGGAACTACGACACAAGAGAAACAGGCCATAAAAACCTTCTTTATTGCTGATCCTTTTGATCTTTTATTCAAAATATTTACAAAAGTCTAACCTTTAATTGAAGTAAAATAATTGAAGAAAAAAAAATATCAGGAAATGTGTGTGTGTGTGTGTGTGTGTGTGTGTGTGTGTGTGTGTGTGGGTGTGTGTGCTACAATTACTGGAACTCCGTTATTTAACACTTTTGCAGCCTCCCTTTGCAAAGATAACGGCTCTGAGTTTGCTCCAAAAATTCTCCGTGTGAGATGTTGCACAATCTATGCTGGGTATTGTAGTGAGAATACACTCTTTCTTCTTCTTTCGGCTGCTCCCTTTAGGGGACTCTACTTTTACACCAACCATCTCCATGTCCACCTTCACTACATCCATAAACCTTCTCTGAGGTCTGCCCCTTCTCCTTCTACCCGGCAGCTCCATCTCCAACATTCTTTGACCAATATATCCACTATTCCTCCTCAACACATGTCCAAACCATCTCAACCTGGCCTCTCTGGCTTTATCTCCAAACTGCTCCACCTTCACTGTCCCTCTGATCTGCTCATTTCTAATCTTGTCCATCCTTGTCACTCCCAACAAAAATCTCAGCATCTTCATCTCCGCCGCCTCCAGCTCAGCCTCTTGTCTTTTAGACAGAGCCACAGTCTCAAAACCATACATCATAGCAGGACGCACTCCTGTCTTGTAAACCTTCCCTTTCACTCTTGCTGCTACCCTTCTGTCACACATCAGCCCTGACACCCGTCTCCACCCACTCCATCCTGCCTGCACCCTCTTCTTAACCTCTTTTCTACACTGTCCATTGCTCTGGATGGTTGACCCAAGATATTTGAAGTCATCCACCTTTACGACCTCTACTCCTTGCATCTTCAACTTTCCACCTGCCTCCCTCTCATTCACACACATGTATTCCATCTTGTCTATACTGACCTTCATTCCTCTCCAGTGCAAACCTCCACCTCTCCAGATTCTCTTCCACCTGCTCTCTACTCTCACCATAGATTACAATGTCATCTGCAAACATCATGATCCATGGAGCCTCCTGCCTGACCTCATCTGTCAACCTTTCCATCACCATTGCAAACAAGAAGGGGCTCAAAGCTGATCCCTGATGTAACCCTACCTTCACCTTGAAACCATTTGTCACTCCAACTGCATACCTCACCACTGTTTCACTATCCTCATACATGTCCTGCACCACCCGAACATACTTTTCAGCTACACCTGACTTCCTCATATAGTACCACAGTTCCTTTCTTGGACCAACTGCTTTTCCATTCTTCATCCTTTTTAAAGCTGCCCTCACTTTCACCTTACTAATTCTCTGCACTTCCTGATCCACTATCTCTCCCCCCGTTGTCCTCCTCTCTCTCTCATTTTCCTCATTCATTAGTTCTTCAAAGTACTCCTTCCATCTACTCAACACTCTCTGTTCACTCACTAGTACATTTCCCTCTCTATCCTTTATCAACCTAACCTGCTGTACATTCTTTCCAGCTCTATCTCTCTGTTTAGCCAAACAATACAAGTCCTTTACTCCTTCTTTACTGTCCAGCCTCTCATACAGCTCATCATAGGCCTGAGCCTTTGCTTTGCCACCATTCTTTTCGCTATGCGACTAGCCTCACAGAACTCCTGACTACTTCCTCCATCTCTCTGGTTATCCCACTTTTTCGTAGCTGCCTTCTTCTTCTGAATACTCTCCTGGACTTCCTCATTCATTCCATCACCAACTTTCCTTGTCTTCTTTCCTCTGACCAGACAAAACACCCTACACATTCTTGCCAGTTTTTGAAGTCTGAACCAATCACTAATCTCTCCTCTCTAGGGACAGGTTGACAGATGAGGTCAGGCAGGAGGCTCCATGGACCATGATGTTTGCAGATGACATTGTAATCTGTGGTGAGAGTAGAGGGCAGGTGGAAGAGAATCTGGAGAAGTGGAGGTTTGCACTGGAGAGGAGAGGAGAGGAATGAAGGTCAGTAGAGACAAGACGGAATACATGTGTGTGAATGAGAGGGAGGCAGGTGGAAAGGTGAAGATGCAAGGAGTAGAGGTCGTAAAGGTGGATGACTTCAAATATCTTGGGTCAACCATCCAGAGCAATGGACAGTGTAGAAAAGAGGTTAAGAAGAAGGTGCAGGCAGGATGGAGTGGGAGGAGACGGGTGTCAGGGCTGATGTGTGACAGAAGGATAGCAGCAAGAGTGAAAGGGAAAGTTTACAAGACAGTAGTGCGTCCTGCTATGATGTATGGTTTTGAGACTGTGGCTCTGTCTAAAAGACAGGAGGCTGAGCTGGAGGTGGCGGAGATGAAGATGCTGAGAATTTCGTTGCGAGTGACAAGGCTGGACAGGTTGAGATGGTTTGGACATGTGTTGAGGAGGAATAGTGGATATATTGGGCAAAGAATGTTGGAGATGGAGCTGGTAGAAGGAGAAGAGGTAGACCTCAGAGAAGGTTTATGGATGTACTGAAGGTGGACATGGATATGGTTGGTGTGAAAGTAGAGGAGGCAATGGATAGGGCAAGATGGAGGCAGATGATCCGCTGTGGCGACCCCTAAAGGGAGCAGCCGAAAGAAGAAGGAAATATATAAGTGTAGCACAATATAATGCAATCAATACGTAATTCAATGCTCATTTAAGTGTTGTATAAAAAGGTGTCTTCAGTCTGTGTTTGAAGACAGCAAGAGACTCTGCTCTACGGACAGCCAGTGGGAGTTCATTCCACCACCTGGGTGGCAGCACAGATAAAATTCTTGACGCTTGTCTTCCACGCACCTTGAAGGATTGAGGGTCAAGCAGAGCTGTACTCAAATGACTCGTGGTAGTGTTCAAGATTTCATCATTGCCATCAAGTAGGTAGGGGCTGGTCCATTTTTGGCTTTGCACTGTGTATTGTATTGAAGTGTGCTGTACTGTATTGCATAGAGTTCTGTGTTCAACTCTGTTCCTTTTCTCTGGGTATCAACAGTGACTTTTTGTTTCTAGCAGTATCTGAGCTCAGGACTGTCTTTCTCTCTAACCTATTAGTAACTAGCAAAGATAGACAAAAACACTTCTTATAAGTCGCTCTGGATAAGAGCATCTGCTAAATGCTGTAAATGGAAATCACCCACCCATACATAAGACAAATATGAGACTATGATTAGTTGTTCTGTCAGTCAAATGGCCTTTTCCTATTAAAGTAAGGCAGTTTTTGACATTATAAGCAACAAACCTCTGTAGATTCTCTGACAATACCCAAAAGTCTGGCTTGTAAACTTATGGGAGACCCCTTATCTTATCATGGTCTTCAGAGAGGAACATATTGATGTGCACTCAGCAACAGCCTTTTAACCAAAAGTCTTTCAAATGGAGGTGAGGACCAATGGAGGGGTTCTTTATGAAACAGACAATAATTACATTACTGCACTTTTATGGAAGGATGTTAATAGCATCATCTGAGTGCAATGACCTGTGCTTCTTGTGTGTTTTCCTGAGAAGAAAAACAACCCTAAAACGTCCTATTTCTTATGTACTGAAAATTACCATGTGATTAGCTGTGAATTAGCAATACAATCTGAAGCCCTATTCAAGCTGGATTAGTTTTACCAGATAACCAAATTAACTCTTATAACCTGGATCATTATCTTATTACTTTTTATATGTACTAATGTATATTTCTTAAAAAAAACATGGTCTTTCTAATTTCTTTACAATCATAAGACAAAGTTTGAACACTCCTACTCAAAGGTTTTACTGATTTTCTGAGTAAAAAATAGGTATACATTCTTTATAGAAAAAATGTAAAAATGGCATCTCCTGCAAACTTTAGCACTCTAATTCTATTCATTTGCTGAATTAACCATACTGAGGGTAGCATATCCAAAATATGAAACATACTTCTGCATGTTTTCTTTTCTTCCTGCCATGTTAGGTTTAGAAAATATACAGTATATATAATTGTATATATTCTATAAAAAATGCACTTCTCACTAAGACAGTCTACCTAATAAATGTAATTTAACCAGTTGTTTTTAATACCCATTTATCATCCTTTGTTGGGATCTCATTGTATTATTGGTTATAACAATATACAAAGGCATTTTAAAATAACAGCTATGAATACAAAAATAAAAATAGCAATAAATTTAGAATAATTGTTATTATAACACCTGTTCTGTCCTGGAAGCTGTCAGTTGCAAAATGTTCAAGAGAATAATGATTGGCAGATGTGCACAGACATGAAGTGTAAACAGAATTCTTAATAACTTATTGAATCTTAAACTACTAATAGATTATTACAAAGTACAAAAGCACTTAATTTGACTTTACAAACTTTGTTGTAAAGAAAAAAAAAGTTCCTGAAATGATTTTTCAGTGCTCTTCCAACAGCAATGTTGTCAACACTCAAAGCCAAACACTTTTTTGGTTAATATTAACAACTGGCTTTGGAAGCTGGAAGTAGTGGCAGTTACTATATAAAGATTAAGGTGCAAATAAACTCATTTTAAAAATATAACACTAGTGTTTTTGCATAGAATAAGCTGAAAGAAAGGCTTCTTGGCAATACAAACTCCCTGAGTGTCGCTTTTGCCAGCAAAAATAAACCACTCCCTTCTCTTAACACCGTGATAAAATTACCCTTATACATAAGACATACGGAAAAAAAAAAAAACAACAACAACAAATACTAGTGTCTTTGGTAATCCCAATGTCCTTCACACAGCAAAATGGGCCGTCCTGTCTGGCAAGCACACCATGTGACACCAATAAAAGTCTCGGACAGGACTCTGTATGCTACATTTTCACATATCTGTACTATGATTAAATCGAAAGAAGCTCTGAGGATTGTTGCTTCAAGTGTGACTTCATTATACAATTGATTTCATTGAATATTCAGTGCTTGTCTAAGCACTTCAGATACAGCAGGAATCAGCTTATCTGCATAGTCCCACAGACGTGTATCATTTAAAATGGACTGTTGTGAAAAGTATTTGCTTAGATAACTTTTAATGTGGTACATGCGGGCGATTTTGGGGTCCACCCTGACAGTACCCCCTTGGAATGCAAAAGGCCATGCACTGTAGCTTTAAAGACTAACCGAGGATTCACAATGACTTTGAAATTGTTGAACACATTTGGGTCATTGGGTATCCTGTATACATGTGGTAAGAGGTTTTCTCCCTCAAACTGCTTCCATAAATCTGGTGTATTCTCAGGTGTCTTATTTCTGGAAAGGGAAATGGGAAATACGTTATTCTCAAACTCAAATCCTGCATGATGTTGGTAAATCTTCTCCAGCTGAGGAATGAGTGTCGTCCAGTTATCTTCTTTCAAAGGAAGAATTAGCTCGTCCAAATCTTGTAGAGCTACATATTGATTCTCATACATGTAGCGATACACACAGTCATTGAGAGCCGCAATTTGCCCAGTGTAATGCAGTTCTCCTGGTGAATCGGACTTCTTCCATCCTCTGGCCACCTCGATGTAGGATGACACGGTCCATGGGATGATGTGCACAAAGCTTTGCCTAACATAGTAGTTCAGAACCTTCTGCATATCTGGGTAACAACTGGTCTTGTAAATGCCTATCTTCTGAACACCAAGCAGCTTGAACATCTCCATGGTCTGCACAAGTCCCAACACATTCATGTAATCATACATTACAGATATACATACTGTAAAAGCATAAGGGAATTTTTCTGTCCTGGGCTGTTGATTCCCAACAGGTTGGAAGTATTGTATATTCCATAGAGATCCATTTCCTTCATGCATTCGGGAAGTCAGAATTTTGTCATAACAGCATTGTCTAAAATGTCTGACCTCAGCGTTTGTATGAAAGTATGATTTGTCTTGAGAGGTCTATATATTTCAATTAGTAACGTCAAAATGTCCCTAAAAGGGTTGATCAAAACAATCAAAAGCTATAAATTTAACAAACGTTGTCACTATTATAAATTAATGCCACTCTTCCTCCTCGCCTCCCCTCTTTTACTGTATGAATAAAACTGTAAATGTTGCAATAAAGAAAAAACATCCAGTGGACTGTGGACAGTAACACATTGTAGATGAGAGGTCATCAGAGGCTGACCAGAGAGAAAGCTGACAGAAAGGCTTTAGTCACTCAGATAACCACTCTGTACAATTGTGGTGAGCAGAAAAGTCTCTGAAAAAAATGTCAGAATGCACAACATATTGAACCTTCAGGTGGATGAGCTACAACAGCAAGAAGACCAGGTCGGGTTCCACTTCTGTGAGCCAAGAACAGAAGCTGAGGCTGCAGTGGGCAGGCCCACCAAAAGTGCAAGAACAGCAAGAATCCATGGGCTCAACCTGCCTAGTGTCAACAGTCCAGGCTGGTGGAGGTGGTGCAATGGTGTGGAGAATGTTTTTCACACTTTGGGCCTGTTAATATCAATCAATCATAGCTTGAATGCCACATTTGAGTTTTGTTGCTGACCATCTGCATCCCTTCATGACCACAATTTGCAAATCTACTAATGGCTACTTTCAGCATGATAAAGCACCATGTCACAAAGCACAAGTCATTTTAAACTGGTTTAATGAACATGACAATGAGTTCAGTGCTCTTCAGGGGTTTTTCCAGTCACCAGATCTGAATCCAGTAGAACACCTTTGGGATGTGGTAGAACCTGCGATTTGCAGCATGAAAGTGCACCACAAAAATCTTCAGGAATTGCATGATGCAATCACGTAAACATGGACCAGAATCTAGAAGGGATGTTTCTAATGTCTTGTGGAACCCATGACCCAAACAAATGAGGCTAGTTTGAGAGCAAAAGTAGGCCCTACACACACACACACACACACACACACACACACACACATATATATATATATATATATATATATATATATATATATATATATATATATATATATATATATAATGTGTGTACATATATGTTATGCAGGTATAGCGTTCCTAATTAAGTGCACAAATGCACTCATTTTTGTGACATGACAAAAACAGTAAAGCATCACATCACTATATCACCAATGACAATGTAACACCAAAGCAGTATTCGTCATTGTATAGGCCACCTGAAAGACAGGCCTCCTACAAGGGGACCTAATCTCTCAAGTTTTCTGCCTCAATTCGAAGCAGTTATTGTTTCTATCATCACCTCAGTGAGCAATTCTGAATTGGCAATTTTCACTAAAAAATGTACAATAAAACATTTCAATGAGTTTTTCTACATTTTAACCATTTAAACACATTTTAAAGAAATTGTTGGAATTCCCTTTTAGATCTACAGACAAAAGACACTCACTCTCTCTATACATTTTAATATTTATAAAAAGGGCTGTAAAGAGAGGATTTTTTCAGGCTGAATGTACACATGTATCTTACATATAATGTTCATGCATTTCCTTTCTGCATGGGACACATTTAGTAGTGTGACAGGAAGCACCGTTTGCTTAGAAAGGTTGCTGTCTTTAACCTGAACATCCACAAATGGTGTTAGCGATCATTTCCGAATATTTCACCGCTTGACTGTAAGAGTGCAAGATTAAATTTACCTTAACTGAGCCCAGGTTTGGTTCCACGGTTTAAGCGGAACATGTGCAAACAATATGCTGTTAATCACTGCAGGTGTGTTCTCTCTCTCTCTCTCTCTCTCTCTCTCTACCTCTCTCTCTTTCACACACACATATAGTTTTTTCTGTCTGAGGCTGACACAGATGTAAATAAAGTTCACTATAATAAGACAACAACCAGATATAAAGAGCTACAACAACAGCTTTACCATTATTAATGCTTCAACATCTTGTAATGTATCTGTATCATCAAAACGACTGGATAACTTTACATGATGGAATCAGTTCACTTTCACTGCTGGGCGCTTTCATTCAAGATGCATGAAACCTGGTTCAGCTTCCTGGGAAACTGTACAAACTGTAAACTTCTTCACAGACCGGTTCTACATCTTCTCTTGCTGCTTTGGATCAAAATCAGGTGCATAAGTTGAATAAATACACAAAGACCAGGCCTAAAGGCACCACTCAGTCTTTAACATCTCTAAATGAACGATTGACGTTTTTATTTTATTGCAAAGAAACAAAGTACCTGACACATAAACCTGGGTAACAAATATAGGTCGAATCATTTTCTGGAGGTTTAAATATCTGCGGTCAAATAAGGACACGGACAAGGATACAGACGCTGGCTACATCTGAAGACAGCGGGCTACAGCAACTGTGCATATATAGTTTCAAAAACATCAAAACTAGGTGAATAAACTAAATGAATAGACAAAGACCTGGACTAAAAGAACCATCTCACACTTACCCAGACCACACATGCTTTTCTGTTGCATAATTGCTCTGAACAAAGCACCGTTCCAGAAGCCCATTCACCTCCTCACAAGACCCAGAATAAGGCGACTGTGTCCTCCAGGCTACAATTAGACTAAAGGAGAAGAACAGAAAGCTGAATCAGGCCGTTTAGTACCTGAAACTGACATTCTGAGCTAAACGCTGTCCTCCATTGAGCGCTGCTGCAGCTGTTACATTTACATACAAACCGAAAGTAACAGTTGACTCCTCAGTTCAGTTTACTGGGTGGGTGCAGAACTGCTGCAGGCCCTCAGCTAGAGGATGAGCTGCCCCAACATTTTCTTATGCGCACATACTGTCTTGCACTGTATCTCTTATACTGGCTGACGAAGTTGGCAATTCTGAAAGCAGCCGGAGACTAAAATGACACTTTTTTCCCCCAATTAAAAAGGCGCACAATGTTAAAGGGGGATTCCCTTTGGTTGTGCATTTCCACCAGTTAAAAAAATCTATCTGTGCTTGCACACATCACCCCCAACCGCTAAACATTTGTTATGGTAGTGGTGGTGGTTGTGGTGGTTGTTGCTGCGGTTTAGAATAGGAGATTGCTCATCAAGAAGCTACTGAAAGGCAACCTGATTCTTCTCTTGGAACCACGTGAGCTTCACCAAGGGCTAAACCACATGTAACAGGTGTGCCAGGGCGGGCATGATTAGAGTTGCTCACCACAAAGCCTATGTGATGTGTTCCTATGTGGAGCACCGTTTAAGCAGTAAAATGATTCGAACAGTTGCTATAGAGTTTCCTAGTGAGCAAGTGCAATAATACTGCTTTCCACTATTAACTGTTTTCTTTAGAACATCTTTGAGTTGTATATACTGATAGTGAGAGCTATCTGGTATACTGTATTTTCTTTGATGTCATCAAAGGTCATGAGCAAGCCATCAGAGAACAACTGTGTCAGGCTGGTCATTCCTCTCTGTTTCCAGGATGAGAATATAAACGGTTTGTTATGTATTAAAAACATGGGATTATTCCATAGAGGAGTATGACTGGAGGGAGAGTGGCTGTAGTTAAGAATTTCATTTGAATTCCACCACACATTCAGGGTGGTGCTTATTGTACTATATTTATAAAATGTTGTTTTTTTCATAGTTTTGTCTGTGAATGGAATACTGTTAATGTCCAGTTCTTGAATTAAACTTTCCAAAAGCAAAAGCTCCTGGTAGGGTCTCCCATGGCAAACTGGTCCTAGGTGACAGGTCAGACAAAGTGTGATCCATAATAACCCCTATGAAAAGACAAAAACAGAACTTGTGTACCCTGCCCGGAACAGGGTTACCGGGGCCCCACCCTGGAGCCAGGCCTGGGGGAGGGGCTCGCCAGCGAGCGTCTGGAACCGGGCATTTACTCATGGTGCCTGGCCGGGCCCAGCCCGAAGGAGTTACATAAGTCTCCCCCTCCCATCGACCCACCACCAATGGGAGGGGCAGTAGTAGGGGTTCGGTGCTTTGTGGATCGGGCAGTGTCCGAAGGCATGGGCCTTGGCGTTCTGATCCTCGGTTGCTGAAACTGGCTTTTGGAACTTGGAACGTTACCTCACTGGCGGGGAAGGAGCCTGAGTTGGTGAGCGAGGTTGAGAGATACTGGCTAGATATAGTCGGGCTCACCTCAACACACAGCTTGGGCTCTGGGTCCAATCTCCTTGAGAGGGGCTGGACTTTATTCTTTTCTGGAGTTGCCCATGGTGAGAGGCGGCGGGCAGGTGTGGGCTTTCTCATAGCCCCTCGACTCGGTGCCTGTATGTTGGGGTTTTCTCCGGTGGATGAGAGGGTAGCTTCCCTACGCCTTCGGGTTGGGGAACGGGTCCTGACTGCTGTCTGTGCTTACGCACCGAACAGCAGTTCAGAGTACCCAGCCTTCTTAGAGTCCTTGGAAGGAAGGGCTCCTCCTGGAGACTCTATTGTCCTACTGGGGGACTTTAACGCTCACGTGAGCAATGACAGTGAGACCTGGAGGGGTGTGATTGGGAGGAATGGCCTCTCTGATCTGAACCCGAGTGGTGTTCAGTTTTTGGACTTCTGTGCAAACCACAGTTTGTCCATCACGAACACCATGTTTGAACACAAGGATGTCCATAAGTGCACATGGCACCAGGACACCCTAGGCCGCAGTTCAATGATTGACTTTGTAGTCGTGTCATCGGACTTGCGGCCATGTGTTTTGGAAACTCGGGTAAAGAGAGGAGTTGAGCTGTCAAGTGATCAGCACCTGGTGGTGAGTTGGATCAGGTGGTGGGGGAAGATGCCGGTCAGACCAGGCAAGCCCAAACATATAGTGAGGGTTTGCTGGGAACGTCTGGCAGAAGAACCTATCAGATTGATCTTCAACTCACACCTCCGTCAGAACTTTGACCAGATATCGGGGGAGGTGGGGGACATTGACTCAGAATGGGCCATGTTCCGTTCCTCCATTGTTGAAGCGGCTGACTGTAGCTGTGGCCGTAAGGTAGTTGGTGTCTGTTGGGGCGGTAATCCTCGAACCCGGTGGTGGACACCCCAGGTGAGAGATGCCGTCAAGCTGAAGAAGGAGTCCTACCGGGCATGGTTGGCCTGTGGGACACCAGAGGCAGCTGGCAGGTATTGACAGGCCAAGCTATCTGCGGCTTCAGTCGTCGCCAAGGCAAAAACCTGTGTGTGGGAGGAGTTTGGTGAGGCCTTGGAAAGTTACTTTAAGTCGGCTCCAAAAAGATTCTGGCAAACCGTCAGGCGACTCAGAAGGGGAAAGCAGTGTGCCACTAGCACTGTATATAGTGGAGATGGCGTGCTGCTGACTTCGACTGAAGACGCCATTGGGCGGTGGAAGGAATACTTTGAGGACCTTCTCAATCTGGAGGGTGTCCGGTTTGGTGACCTCAGGGTCACATCGCTGCTGTTTGCAGATGATGTGGTCCTATTGGGACATCAGGCCGCGAACTTCAGCTTTCGCTGGATCAGTTTGTAGCCAAGTGTGAAGCGGCCGGGATGAGAATTAGTACCTCTAAATCTGAGACCATGGTTCTCAGGCGGAAAAGGGTGGAGAGCCCTCTCTGGGTTGGGGATAGGCTCTTGCCTCAAGTGGAGGAGTTCAAGTATCTCGGGGTCTTGTTCACGAGTGATGGTACAAGGGAGCGGGAGATTGACAGGTGGATTGGTGCTGGGTCAGCAGTGATTCGGAGTAGAGCCGCTGCTTCTTCACATCGAGAGGAGCCAGCTGAGGTGGTTCGGGCATCTGGTTAGGATGCCTCCTGGACGCCTCCCTCGGGAGGTGTCACAGGCAAGTCCACCTGGGAGGAGACCCCGGGGAAGACCCAGGACACGCTGGCATGACTATATCGCCCAGCTGGCCTGGGAGCGTCTCGAAATCCCCCTTGGAGAGCTAGTGGAAGTGGCTGGGGAAAGGGAGGTCTGGGCCTCATTGCTTAGGATGCTGCCCCCGCGACCCAAACCCCGAAGAAGCGGAAGATGATGGATGGATGGATGGATGGATGGATGGATGGATGGATGGATGGTAGTTTATTCCACCTTTTTAGATTTTCCACTATTTCTTGCATTAGGGATATGTAGTTAAGTTTATACAAGTCGTTTATGTTAGAAGAGATATGAATATGTAGATATTTAATAGACTGTATATGTTCAGATGATATATCATAGACCTCATCATCCCAGTTGAATTAACATAGAGGCAGGAACTGAGATTTGGACCAATTAATGGAATAGCCAGACACCCTGCTATACTTATTTATCAGATCATGAACTGACGGAAGGGACAGTGAAGGGTTAGTAATATATATTTTATCGCACTGTCTGATCGAGGCAGCCAAGGGTTCAATAAAAAGACAAAACAATAAAGGTGATAACGCACATTCTTGTCGACATCCTCTTTGTAGCAGAAAGGGTCTGGATATATGTCTATTTGTTGAGATTGAGGCAGAAGGTGAGTTGTATGTTTTTATCCAGTTGGTAAAGTATGGGCCAAATCCAAAGTGTTTAAGAGAAGCAAAGAGAAAGGACCATTCTACCCTATCAAATGCCTTTTCAGCATCCAGAGATGCTATTATACATGGTTATATATATATATATATATATATATGTATATATATATATATATATATATATATATATATATATATATATATATATATATATGGAGATTTTTCGCTGTTATACATATGAATTAGATTGAATAATGTAACCCAGGTTTCAAAGACGTTCATTTGTTATAATGTATTATTACATAATACATATAAATAATTTATTTTAAAAAAAAAATAATAATAATAATAAGTAAATAGATAACATTAGATTAGTAAGAAAAAAAATCACTTTTCTCTATAAGGTAACTTAATAACAGAAAATAATTATAAAAATGAAAATCCATATTATTTATCGGTAACAGTATTTGAACTGCAAGCAGACTAGCTTGTAGAACCCCTGGGACCGCCCACTGGGCAAAATATTAACCAATTAGCAATCAAGTAGGTGTGGCCACAAGTTTCGCTACGCGAGAGGATGTCATTCTTGTCGTTTGTGAGTAAATATTGCAAGCTAAGCGCTATCTGCAGCTTTACTAAAGCTAGAAAGCTTAAGTTCACTAATTTAGCCGCTAAACTGACCGTGAGGAGGACCACTGGTGACTTTCTTGACTATCGCACACGGGAGCTGAATTATCGTCATGGGTTGCCAGATTTGCGAGAATTAAACTCCGAGATTGGATTTGATGAGTGATAAACATGTGAAAGTTAATATTTTGGCTAAAACAATGCTAACAGTTAAAGGTACAACTGCTAAAATAGTGCTGTGATATACTAGGAGTGGGGTAATTGAACTGTTTTAATTTTAGAGTCCTATTTTTCTGTTGGGTAACTGTTGTAAGATTGTTCTGTGTTAAAAATGTTAATTGTGTAATTATATGATGTTGAAACTGCTGTATATAGTCCTGAATGTGAAGAAAATTTTGATTAGGAAAGGCCCTGTATTACGAACAGGCCAGTTTTGTGGGGATAGAGACCTGCGGCCTGGTTACAAGAAACCCAGTTGTGCAGGAGACAGGATGGCGAGCCACGGCCCAAAGGACTTATTTCTGAGCTTCAAACCTTGAGTATCCCTATTTTTCACCCATGAGGACCCTTTTTTTTTGACCTAACGGACAGGAGTTAACAAACTCAAAGGAACTGTCGATCGTTGGAGTAACAACTATTTGAATTCAGGGAGACTTGATTCCCATCCCCAAGTGTTAATTATAGTTAATTGAATTGATTGAATTGGTTTGTACAGCTGATTACTAGTGGGTTTAATATCAGTCTATTTATATTTTTTTGTTTTGTTTTTGTGAAACCTCTCATTTGTGTTATTCGGATTGTTGCTGATAATTAATGAATACTTTGAAAGAGGAATAGTAAGTAATTATTTAACACTACCTCAATATTTACTTTTATTACAATACTCATTTCAACTCTTTAGACTTTAACAATTTTTTTCCCTTATTAGGATACTTACCCTAATACTCACCTGGACCCTCAATAACCATACTTCCCCTAAAGGCTAGTCCGGAATCCTAAAAGAACCTGAAAATAAAAAGACAACAGTTATCACAATAATTTATACACTAATTATAAATACCTACCTGAGGACTGAGTAATAAATATAGGAAGCCAAACCTAAAATAACAATTACTAGCATCAAATATACTTATTTAGTATAATAAGTATAACTTTAATAAGATACTAAAGAGAAGGAAACCAAAGAATACATACCTGTTTTCTGATATTTTTGTTGTACTGAATTGATTGTTTTAGTGGTCTTGTTTGTTTTCTTTGGGAAATATCTCACTGCACCCATTGTTTATCTTTGTTTACATTACCTTTTTTTTATTTAACTTTATTTTGTGGAACCCACTTTAAACGTGTTAATACACTACAGTTTTCATACACCCGGTCTTGTGTCTCTTATTTCTACTGCTCCCAGAGTGAGCCTATCTGTTCCATATTTTTCCCTTGTATTTAGAGAGTAATTGTTAAAGTAAGCACCCCTAGTGGGGCGTTACAATAACCTACATGTGTTCTCTGAGGACGATCAAATCTTGATCGGATTTGGACAGCCAGGTCCTTATGACACCCCCTTCTAAAGGATTCAGCAGTCCAAACGTTAAGAAGAACCATTTTGTGTTTTCACCAAAAGTTAAACCACCTTGGAATATGTAAATATGTCTCAGTAGTACTAGTATAGGCTAAAAATATAAATGAAAAAACACACTCATTTGCTCTGCTTTAAGCTTTAGCTCAGCTACAGTCGCTTTTCTCACATTTCCAGCAGGAGACTTTTTCACAAACGTAGAACAATTTCTTGTAACAATATCTCTCAACATTCAACCTTTTACAAGTCGCTTCTCATTCATCAGTTTCGAATTGGAATTTCCCGGGTCCACCTTAAATGGTGCCTGAGACATCAGAGCTGCTGCAATATTTAAGGTGGAACAGGAAAATTTGAACATGAAGCTGGCGAATGAGCAGCTGACTTCAGCTTTGTGACTTCTTTGTGGCATGGGCGTGGTGGGGGGGGGGCGCTGTCGCCTCACAGCAAGGAGGGCCTGGGTTCGATTCCCCGGCCGGGCGACCAGGGTCCTCTCTGTGTGGAGTTTGCAGGTTCTCTCCGTGTCTGCATGGGTGTTCTCCGGTTTCCTCCCACAGTCCAAAGACATGCAGTCAGGTCGATTGGACGTGCTAAATTGCCCCTAGGTGTGAGTGTGTGAGTGAATGTCTGTGTCTGTCTGTCTGCCCTGCGATGGACTGGCGACCTGTCCAGGGTGTATCCTGCCTTCCGCCCGAAGACTGCTGGGATAGCCTCCAGCACAACACACCCCCCCAACCGCCCCCCCCCCGCTTCGCGACCCTGATGGAGAAGCGGCTTAGAAAATGGATGGATGGATGGATGGACTTCTTTGTGTTTGACAATTTCTCGTTGCAGATTAAACATATCAGGAAACCAGCTGAAGTGATTATAAATGCAAATATGTCCATCTGTCTCCAAATGATTGATGTTCATTTTAAATCTCGCTCTTTGCCTTTCTGTTAGCTAGTAGCTAGACCAGGTTGTTGTCGTTGCTATGGTGACCAGTAGTCTGCACACCAACCTTCATGGTTAAAGGGTGAATTAGCAGTTATACATAGTTATACATAGAGTTATACATAACTCCAGCATTTACGACCATTTATTGTTAAAACTGTGTTAGAATGATCAGCAGAGCTTTATTTCACTGCAAACATCTAATTCTGCTGCAGAGCCGCACAGGGCAATAAAAGAGCCACATGTTACTGACCCCTGGCAAATACATGTGGAATGATTAGTATTGTAAGTTCATGTCATTTATCGTCATTTAATCAGTACTATATGTTTTCTGATCATTTTCTTTCATACATGATCACAGTGGGGGGTTGTTAGAGAGTGGGAAATTGCAACTCCTACATGTTTATTGTGTCTCTGAGGCCCTGATTTACTGTTCTCTGTGTTTATCAGGGATATGAAACTTTGAGACTTAGACGGGGGAGATTGTTTGGGCCAGTTGAGGGTGATAACACTAACATTGTTATTGCTTCTGCTTTCTGTGGGAGAATGGACTGAACCGGTGATCTATGACCATCTCTGTATGACGACATCTTGAAATAAACATCCTCAAAAGGGCGCAACTCCATGTAGTTTATCCTTAATAACTTCTTCAGTGACTCCACAAGTTAACATTGCTAACAAAAACTAGGTCAATAGACACACACTTTCTTTTTGTAAATACATCCTCTCCTCTGTCAAACTCAAACTACACCCAGATCTTCATTCATGTAAAGCAGACATCTTGATTTTGTTTAACACTTACTGCTAACTCTAAAAATCACAGTGCAGCTAGAGACTGTAGGTGGTTCCTCTGGGTAATAAAGTGTTGAGCTGAATTCTGTCTCCCTCAAATAAAAAATAACAATATGAATAACAGTAATCTTTATTAATAGAGCACTTTTAATATGGAAATTTAACTAAAGAAATTCAAATTCATTAAAATCCTATGAGGCAGGTCAAATTAAAAAGATAACCACCAAAAGACAGGTAAAATATTAATTAGATGCTATGTTAAAGAAGTCTTCAAATATTATTTAATGTTTCTGTCACAATTGGCTCCTCCCACTACTCCATGTGCTTTTTCTGTTTACTTTTTGATAGTCCATATGCATTTGTTTTTTAGTCTAGTCCGGCCCCTTGTTTTCTGACTCCGCCCCCATTGTACCTCAAATCCTTTATATTCATATTACTTACAATTGCCAAAACAGTTATACTGCTGAACTGGAAGGACAGAACCAAAATTTCAATAAAGCTTTGACTTAACCTCCTCACAGATCACTGCAACTTGGAAATAACACACATTATTCAAGAAAACCTGGTCACAATTTTTATAATATATTGAGAGCTGACTTCTCTCTCCAAACTCGTCAGGAAAGGGTTAAAACCCCTACATAGGATTTGATAACTACCCACGTTATGATTACATAAAAAAGCGGGGGGGAGGGGGGTTATTGCTTTGTTTATTGTCTTGTTAAGTGTTTGTCCTGTATGTCCAGTTTGTCCATTGTTAAGTGTTATTGTTATCATTCTTCTTATTATTATTACTATTGTTATTTCATCCTTTCTTTTACTTCTTCTGTTTTGTCTCTGTTATTTTTGTTTTTTGTTTTACTCGAAGCAGGGGGTGGGGGGTGGTTGTGATGCCACATCACCTTATATCTATACGATCATTAATAAACGATGAGCTGTGACATTAATAACGAATTGAAAAAGGAAAAAATAAATAAATATTATAGGTGTATATATATATATATATATATATATATATATATATATATATATATATATATATATTTATATATATAATTATTATTATTACAAGTGTGCTCACTGCTCCCTAGTGTGTGTGTGTGTGTGTGTGTGTGTGTGCTCACTAGTGTGTATGTGGTGTTTCACTTCATGGATGTGTTAAATGCAGATGTGCAATTTACCCGTTTGTTGGATTAAAAGGTATTACTTATTAATCGAATTTAATCTAATCAGATTTTATCAAATGAATGAGACAGTTTTACATGCTTTATCTGGTCATATGTGTTATAGTTCACATGGAATAAGGGATCCTCAATGTTTAATGCTTTGTGTGCTACAAACTCATAGTAAGTAAATCATTATGTTTCAGGGGTAAAGTTCTAACAGCCACATGTCTGTATAAGAGGACACTGCAGCAGGAAGCAAACCATCAACATTAACTTAATGATTAAGCCTGTTGTTTTCCTGTTGCTAAGTATTTGACTACACTGAGTGCTTGACTAAGTGAGCTGTGCAGTAGTTATTGACCAGGACAGTGTTACAGGGTTAATGAAGATGAGGGGTGAAAATGCAGTGCTGCCCATAAGTCTGCCTTGGTTTATTGGATCAGATGATTTGTTTACATTTACAGCATTTAGCAGACACTCTTATCCAGACCAACTAACAAAAGTGCTTTGTTGTCTACTCAGAGAAAGTATCTTTGCTTGTTACGAATAGGTTGGAGAGAAAGAGCTGGTCCTGAGTCCTGAGCTCAGATATTGCCAGAAACAAATGCCTATCTTGAGATTTACAAAAACAAAATTAAACATAATGTAATACATTTCAATAAGTGTATTACAATACATTTTAACTTAAGTGCTTACTTAAGCGCTGTAAAATGGTCCAGAGAAGTGTCTTCAGTCTGTGTTTGAGGACCACAAGAGAGTCTGCTGTCCAGACGGCCAGTGGAAGGTCATTTCACCACCTGGGTGCCAGGACAGAGAGGAGTCTTGATGCTTGTCTTCCATGCATCTTGAAGGATGGAGAGTCAAGCCTAGCTGTACTTGAAGCTTGAAGGGCTCGTGGTACGGTTTGAGCTTTGACCATTGCCATGAAGTAGGGAGAGGCTGTTCTATTTTTGGCTTTGTAGGCAAGCATTAGGGTTTTGATATAATGCATGCTGCTACAGGAAGCCAATGATGACTCACATAGGAAGACCAACCAAGTGCGAATTGCAGTAGTCAAGCCTTGACATAACAAGAGACTGAACAAGCACCTGGGTTACCTCTTGATGCCGAAACATGCAGAAACCTGCATGACTGAGACAGTTCACAACATGAGCTGAGAACAATAACTGGCCATCCAGAATCATGTTAAGATGCCCATGAAGACCTTCATTATCTGAACCAGGTGTGTTAGATTAGGACTGGAGCTAAACTCTGCAGGGTGGCAGATCTCCAGGAGCAAGCATGAGCGCCTCTGGGTTGATACCTTAGCTGTAAAAAGGCTTACTAACGAGTGAAAAATATATGTAGTTCTACAGCAGAACTTTGTAATGCATCTAGTATCTCAGCATAGAAAAACTTTGCCAGATGTTATTCTTCTTGTTCTCTTATTGCAATCATTTTTTGGTAGAGTAAAACCTCCAAAGATGTGACAAAAAGGAGTCTAGATTGCAGAGCAACTAGAAAATAATGACATTACTCACCATCTTTGGATGAAGTTTCTAAAAAACAAAAAAATACTATGGCAACTTCAACTTGCATTCAGACTCAAGAAGGAATTCCAGCAATTTTTCATCTTGATTTATTGCATAATATTAACAAGACTGTTCAGAGTTGGTTTGTTGCTGGGAAATATATTTCATATATTTGCTATCCAAAATGAGTGACACTGCACTTGTCTGTAATAATATTTAAAAAATAATATTTTATAATATATAATGCTTATCATGGTGAAAGTCTTTAAAAATATGTTTTTTGTAGGTTTTTTTTTTCTCATGATGCCCTGCATGTACCTCTCTACCATGAAAGACTTTGAAAATGATTGTAAAAGCAGGCATTGTATTCTTAAGCATTACATGTGATAACGTGTCATTTACCTATCTAAAGTGAATACCATTTGAATCTGAGAAAAAAATGTGAAGTGGTCACTTCCAGCCATGTACTAGTTCAATTTCTACAGGGAATGGAGGAGTATTACATCCCATGTAGTCTCTTTTGCCAGTGCCTCACAGAGAAAATAGCAGAGAAGCTGAGTGGTGAGCTGGTTGAACCACTCCATGAGACCATTGCTCTGAAGGTGGAGTGGCATAGTAGTAGTAGTAGTAGTAAGCCTTTATTGTCACATAGTCACCTAGTCAGTTACAGACCTCAGCCATGACCGTCGACTTGAAGTTGCACCCTTGGCACATCAACCTGGCAGAAGAACTCCAAAACTAGCTACTCAACTATAGTAGCATGCTGTATGTTGAGCCATTTTATGAAGTGATGCATGGCCACGAGGACATAGCGGTTACCGGTATCGGTAGCAGGGAATGGGCCCAGGACATCCATGGCAACCCTCTCCATCTGTGCAATGGATTAAAAAGACTGAAGAGGGGCTTGTGACTTTTTGCCATGCACAGGTCACAGGAATGCTCAAAGCTCCACTGTGCCCAGCACCATCTTCCACAGCCTGCTCTGTACCAGCAGCTGCCACACACATACATCATTGTGCATCTGGAGGCTGTCCTAACCAGTTCAATGACCCTTAGCAGTGGGCCCATGTGGCATCATGTCTGTCCACTCTGGTTTCCACTCCACCTGGAACCAACCACATACCCAAGAAAGCTCCAAATCCCTCCCCCTGGGCACAGCTGGTGCCACTGGGGGCGAGAACAACAGCAGTACTTCTTTCAGCTGTCTCTGCTCTCTCCTCAAGGTGTGATCAGTACCAACATTTGTCAACAGCACATGGGCGGTGGGACAGGGAATTGGCATTAACATGTAGGCAGTGTCCACAGTGCTTGACCCTTGTGTGCTTTTAACTATGTGAGCCTGGTCAGCGAAGCATTATTAGTATACAGAACAAAGGGCATAGAGTTAAGGGTGAAAATGGCACATCCCTATCACAATGGTCAACAGCTCTCTCCTCATCACATAGTAGTTGCATTCTGGCTTGCTCAGATGCCAGGCTGTACCTGTGAAAAGACAGCTCAGATTCCCTTTGTAATGGGGAGCAAGGTAGCGGATGCATGTGCGGAGGTAAGTGACTTTTATTGAGGGCAAATCCAATATCAGGGTCGTAACGGTCCAGGGTCATATAGCCAACACGAACAGATTGAGTTTCCAACATGATAAACAGGTGGATACTGCAAACAACAACCAGCGAAAACAAAGGGCAAACACAGGGCTTAAATACACAGGGGCAACGAGAGACAGGTGAAAACAATCAGGGGCGGAGTTACAAAACCAAAACAAAAACTCACATGGTAAACCAAAACACAAACACATGGACAGGACTGGGAGGGGCCAATCGTGACACCCTTATTGCTGGCGTACACTGTGCGCACAGTTATTAGGAAAGTGAGTATTTTGACCATATAATCATTTTTAGGCATATTTTCTAACTCCAAGCTGGATAAACTTGAATGCTTAATGGATTTAAGCATAGCAGGTGATGTGTATCTGTGTAATGAGGGAGGGTGTGGCCTGTGGTCAAAACCCTATATCAAGGTGTGCATAATTATTAGGCAGCTTTTTTCTTTAGGCAAAATGGGCCAGAAAAGAGATTGAACTGACTCTGAAAAGTCAAAAATTACCAAAAGTCTCTCAGAGGGATGCAGAACTCTTGAAATTGCTAAGATATTGGGGCGTGATCACAGAACCATCAAACGTTTTGTTGCAAATAGTCAACAGGGTCGCAAGAAACGTTCTGAGAAAAAAAGACGTAAAATAACTGCCAAGGATTTGAGAAGAATCAAGCGTGAAGCTACCAGGAACCCATTATCTTCCAGTTCTGTCATATTCCAGAACTGCAACCTAGCTGGAGTATCAAGAAGTACAAGACATTCAGCGCTCAGAGACATGGCCAAGGTAAGGAAGGCTGAAACCTGACCACCACTGAACAAGACACATAAGGTGAAGTGTCTAGACTGGTCCAAGAAGAATCTGAAGACAGAGATGGATCAGTAACGGGACAGAGCTCCACTTCGAGTCAGACACCAGCAAGGTGGAGGTGGGGTACTGGTATGGGCTGGTATTATTAAAGATGAGCTGGTTGGACCTTTTCGGGTTGAAAATGGGCTCAAAATCAACTCCCAAGCCTATTGCCAGTTTTTAGAAGACACTTTCTTTAAGCAGTGGTACAGGAAGAATCTGCATCTTTCAAAAAGACAATGATTTTCACGCAGGACAATGCTCCATCACATGCATCCAAGTACTCCTCTGCATGGCTCACCAGTAAAGGCATTAAAGATGAACAACTTATGACATGGCCCCCTTCCTCACCTGACCTGAACCCAATCGAGAACTTGTGGGCAATTCTTAAACGGGAGATTTACAGTGAAGGAAAACAGTACACCTCTCTGAACAGGGTCTGGGAGGCTGTGGTTGCTGTTGCACAAAAAGTTGATCGTCAACAGATCAAGAAACTGACAGACTCCATGAATGGAAGGCTTATCACTGTTATTGAAAAGAAGGGTGGCTATACTGGTCACTATTTTTTTTTTTATTTCTCAGAAATGTTCATTGGAAAGCTTTGAGTTGTTTGTTTATAATTCTCACTTGAACAGATGAAAATAAAGTGAGATGGGAAAATGTGTGTTTTTCATTTAGCTGCGTAATAATTCTGCACCATTGTAGTTGCCCAATAAATGTGAACATATAGATATTCTCCTAAGAAAGCCAAAATTTCACTTTATTTTTCTTAAACATTCATGTTTGAGGTTTATTAACATTTTGGATTAACCGAGAGCACTGTAGTTGGTCATTAATAATAATAATAATCCTCAAAAATATGACTTGCCTAATAATTGTGCACACAGTGTAGGTGCCCACAATGAACTTACCGCTTGTTATGGGGAATGGCATAGCTGAGCACGGAAGGCAGCGAATGCATACTCAGCCTCCTGATCCCATTGGCAGCTGGGCTTTGCTGCCAGGCCTGTTTCTTTCACCGTCTTCCCCAGCCAGCCTTCCTGCTCATCCATCCAGTTGGGGACCAGCATAACACTTGATACCCCCGTCCTCTGGGTTATGTCCACCGCAACAAATATCCTTTTAATTGGAAGGAGTGGCCTGTGCAACTTGCTACATTGCATGCCACACCCCTTGAGCTCCTCATAAATGGTATATGCCACAATACCTTTTTGTAGACACACTTCATGTCGATTGTGACCATTTTATACTGAATACATTTCTCTAGAGGAAGCACTTCACGTCAAGCCACTCTACATTCCTTTGTTTTCTGATTTATACATAAAAAGTGGGAATTCTATGGAAGCCCATTCCCATCATTGAAAATGGAAAAAAAAGTGAATTGCTATGCCATTATTTTGTGATATTTTAAAATATCTTATAATAAGTCGATATTTTGAGATGCATAACCAGTGGTGGACGAAGTACACAATCATGTACTTGAGTTAAAGTAGGGATACCCAAGGTAAAATATTACTCCAGTAAAAGTAGAAGTTCCTCCCTTTAGACCTTCACTTGATTAAAAGTACTAAAGTATTTGCCTTCAAATGTACTTAGGTATCAAAAGAAAAAAGTACTGAAAGATTAATTATGGCTCTGATGTCCTGTTATCATTTTTATAACAAGACTGGCTTCACAAAGTCATTTTAGGTGAAAATCCTCCAGTGTCTCTCTTGGTAAACCAGTCTTTTAATAGAACGTCATTAATTAGTGATGCTGACGTCTATTAAAATGATCATAACCACAAAACACTGAAGGCAAACAGTTTCCATCAGGGAGAACCGAGTGGCTCTGAAATCACTTATTGTGAACAAACAAAGTTTCTTTTTAAGTTAAGTGTGATACTTTATTAATCCCACAAACAGGGAAATTCCACCTCTGCATTTAACCCATCCGTGAAGTGAAACACCACATACACACACTAGGGGGCAGTGAGCACACTTGACCAGAGCAGTGGGCAGCCCTATCCACGGCGCCCGGGGAGCAATTGGGGGTTAAGCGTCTTGCTCAAGGATATCTCAGTCATGCGCTGTCGGCCCTGGGGATTAAGATTTAATTACAACCTTTAAATAAAAATGTGTTTAAACTGATGTAAAATGTAATAAAAACTGGCTTTAAACTCAGGATCACAAATGAGTTTCCTTTACTATATAAACAAAAACTAGCCAAAACTAATTTACTATGAAATTAAATGGTGTTTGTATAAGTTCAGAAAAAAGATGCGTCAGTCACGACTGCATATGTGGACATATTTCTATATTGTGGTCTGTTTACACAAAGTTAGGTTAGTTCATCATTTCTCCCAAAATTTTATGCTGCTGCACTGACGTTGAACTGTGTTCTGCACTGGGTCGGTATGACCAACAGGTCAAAACAAAAAAAGCAAAGAAAATTGTGCGTTGTGCCCTGATTGGTGTTCTTGCTTTGCAGTTCTTTTGTTTTGACATGTTTTTATGCACACATAAACCAAAAGGAATGGCTGTAGTGGAGGAAAAAGTCAGATATTTGACTTTTGAAATGTAGTGAAGTGAAAGTAAAAAGTCACCAAAAATGGAAAAACTTCAGTACAGATACACAAAAATACTACTTAAGTACAGTAACTAATTACATTTACTTAATTACTGTCTGCCATTGTACATAAGAAACTAAACCCCACCAGTCAGCACCGCAGACCAACACTAATCAACACAAACAGCACACATACACACCCCCAAACACATAACAGACTTATGAATAACAATCTCTGTTACTGCTGCACACACACACACACACACACACACACACACACACATACAAACATTGACTGGGAAACCCAATGGGAGCACAGACAGACACAAACACCAGTGCCAGTGAGCCACTGTGCTTTATTTACACACTTTATCAGTGAAATAAACTAAACCGCGGCTTTCTTCCCATTTTTGATGAAGTCAGCGAGTTGCTCTCTTGCTCACTTCCTCTCTGTGCCTCTGTCATGTGGTTTGTATCCTCTTCCTCCTCCTCTCTCCTAGACAGGAAAACATTGTATCTCCAAAATGATAACTTTACAGCAACAGGAACAACGTGTGTGTGTGCGTGTGTGTGCGTGTGTGTAATAATGTGCACTTTTTAAACTGAAAAAAGGGTAAAAAAGAGTCAGCCAAGCATTGTAGTGCAAGGTTGTTAAGACAGATACAGTGTAAGTGAGCACGTAAAGGGAAAATGACTGCACAGCTCTTCTGGTTGAAGCACTGACGCAGTTCTGTACCCGCCCAGTGAACTGGAAAGTTAACTGTTACTTTTGGTTTGTATGTACAGCTGCAGCAGCGCTGGATGGAGGAGAGCTTACAGCTCAGCATGTCAGTTTCAGGTACCCAACAGCTTGTTCCGTCTTTCTATTCTTCTAAATGTAGCCTAAAGGGCACATTTTAATTTTTTTTTTGAGTTTAATGAGAAGATGAATAAGCTTTTGGAAAGGTGTTGCTCAGATACGTGTAATGTGGAGTGTGATAGGTACATGTGTAAGAGTAAGGTGGTGCTTTAGGCCTGGTCTTTGTGTATTTTGGTTCAAAATCTGCCCGATTTTGATCCAAAGCAGCAACAAAAGAAGTAGAATCAGACTGAACAGTTTGTACAGTTCTCCTCGAAGATGAAGCTGTTTATATGCATGTTTAATGAAAGCGACCAGCAGTAAAAACTTTTCAGAGGTATTGTAGCCTTGAACAACTGTTGCTCTTTACATCCGGCTTGTTTTTTCACTATAGAAACCTTAATTTATGACTGTGTCAGCCTCAGATAGAAGAGACAGAGAGAGAGGAAGAACTAATAATAATAATAATAATAATAATAATAATATCTTTATATATAGCACTTGCTCGAGGCAGCTGAAAGGTACACAGCAAATATTTCTTACGGCTTAAACTGTGAAACTTAGGTAAATCTTACACTTATATGTGTGTGTGTGTGTGTGTGTGTGTGTGTGTGTGTATGTATATATATATGTATATATATATATATATATATATATATATATATATATATATATATATATATATATATGAACTGATCAGGCACAACATTCTGACCACCTCCTTGCTTCTACATTCATTGTCCATTTTATCAGCTCCACTTACTGTATAGCTGCACTTCGTAGTTCTACAGTTACAGACTGTAGTCCATCTGTTTCTCTGATACTTTGTTAGCCCCATTTTACCCTGTTCTTCAGTGTTCAGGACCCCCATGGACCCTCACAGAGCAGATATTATTTGGGTGATGATCATTCTCAGCAGTGCAGTAACACTAACATGGTAGTGGTGTGTTGGTGTGTGTTGTGCTGGTACGAGTGGATCAGACACAGCAGTGCTGCTGGAGTTTTTAAACACTATGTCCACTCACTGTCCACTCTATTATACACTCCTACCTTGTCAGTCCACCTTGTAGATGAAAAGTCAGAGATGACAGCTCATCTGCTGCTGCACAGTTTGTGTTGGTCATCCTCTAGACCTTCATCAATGGTCACAGGACGCTGCCCACAGGACTCTGTTGGCTGCATATTTTTGGTTGGTGGACTATTCTCAGTCCATCAGTGACACTGAGGTGTTTAAAAACTCCAGCAGCACTGCTGTGTCTGATCCACTCAGACCAGCACAACACACACTAACACACCGCCACCATGTCAGTGTTACTGCAGTGCTGAGAATGATCCACCACCCAAACAGTACCTGCTCTGTGAGGGTCCATGGGGGTTCTGACCCCTGAAGAACAGAGTAAAACGGGGCTAACAAACTATGCAGAGGTAGAAGGAATGGTCCCCAAGAAATCTTTTTTACCTGGGTTGAAAGACATTTTGTGGATGCATTTACAGAAAAGGTTTGGGTGACTGTTGATTTGTAGTGTTGGTAAATTTAGCTTTATAGTTCCAATTTCTAAGTAAAGATGTCAAATATAGACACCAAATACGTTTTTAATATTTATTTTTGCAATAAATAATGCATTTAAGCTCAGGAAGCAATTTCAGTCACAAACTTTGCATTTTGTCTCAATTGGTAAAATATATATAAGCAATACTCTATATTTAACCAATTTATCACACTTTTTTTTTTTTCTTCACAGGGCAGCATAGTTCTGCTAAAAGCAAGCCAAACTTCTTTCCAAAGACTCTTCTGGTGCCTCTTATTCTGTTTTTCATTTTCATCTTTTTCTACTTACAAAACAATGAATATATTACTAAGCCTTCTACAGTATATCCTTACAGGACTAGAACAGAAAAGGAGAATGCTTATCAAGAACAAAAGCAACCTGATTCTTCTCTTGGAACTACAAGTGCCACACCAAGTGCTAAACCACACCTAACGGCATGTGGTGTGCCGGTGCAGAATGGTCCCATGATTAAAGTTGCTCACCACAAAGCCTACGTGATCGGTTCCTATGTGGAGCACCGTTTAATCAGTAAAACGATACAAACAGTTGCTATAGTGTTTCGTAGTGAAGAAGTGCAATACTACTGCTTATTATGTTGCGATGGAAGGAACATTTCTGCAGCTGCCAGCCTCGACATTCACTCTGACCACTTTGGATATGACTATGGCA
Source organism: Pygocentrus nattereri (assembly GCF_015220715.1). Classification (NCBI taxonomy): domain Eukaryota; kingdom Metazoa; phylum Chordata; class Actinopteri; order Characiformes; family Serrasalmidae; genus Pygocentrus; species Pygocentrus nattereri. The sequence continues at coordinate 18,058,062 of NC_051217.1, forward strand.
CGGCAGATATTACTTGTCAAGTCCCCACAACATGCAAAACACCAGCGTTTGTGGCTATTACTTCCCAAATACATGAAGGAAATGGATCTCTATGGAATATACAATCCTTCCAACCTGTTGGGAATCAACAGCCCAGGACAGAAAACTTCCCTTATGCTTTTACAGTATGTATATCTGTAATGTATGATTACATGAATGTGTTGGGGCTTGTGCAGGCCATGGAGATGTTCAAGCTGCTTGGTGTTCAGAAGGTAACCATTTACAAGACCAGTTGTTACCCAGAAACGCAGAAGGTTTTGGATTACTATGTTAGGCAAGGCTTTGTGGACATCATCCCATGGACCGTGTCATCCTACATCAAGGTGGCCAGAGGATGGAAGAAGTCTGATTCACCAGGAGAACTGCATTACTTTGGGCAAATTGCAGCTCTCAATGACTGTGTGCATCGCTACATGTATGAGAGTCAATATGTAGCTCTACAAGATTTGGATGAGCTAATTCTTCCTTTGAAAGAAGATAACTGGACAACACTCATTCCTCATCTGGAGGCGATTTATCAACATCGTGCAGGATTTGAGTTTGAGAATAACATATTTCCCATTTCCATTCCCAGTGACTGGAGACCTGAGGATACACCAGATTTATGGAAGAACGTTATGGGAGTAAATGTCTTACCGCATGTATACAGTTTACCCAATGACCCAAATAAGTTCAACAATTTCAAAGTCATCGTGAATCCTCGGTTAGTGTTTAAAACTACAGTGCATGGCCTTTTGGATTCCAGGGGTGGTACTGTCAGGGTGGACCCCAAAATCAGTCACATGTACCACATTAAAGAATTTTCAACTCAAGGCTATTCAGAGACTTCATTGATAAGGGATAGACGCCTCTGGGACTTTGCAAACAAGCTGATTCCTGCTGTATCTAAAGTACTTAGACAAGCATTGAATATTCACTGAAATCAGCTGTATGACTGTTGATTGTTGACAGACTCTCTTATCCAGAGCTAATTACAATTTAATCATGTTACAGATGTAGCAAAATGTAGCATGAGTAGTCTTATAGGCATCACATGGTGTGCAAGCCAGGCAGGAAATGAATCTTCTGCCCAGGGTCAGCACTAGGCCATAGTTTTAGTGAGGCTGTTAAGGATTATTTAATTTTCCCTTTTCGGGGATATTCCCAGAAGAATTGACATCTGCATGACTGCGCATGTTTTAAAGGAGTGGCCAAGGTGGCCAGGGCCTCTCTTGAAATCCAACTGGCCAAATCTTCTGCCACACCTTACACCTCACTCTCTCCACAACCACTGCCTCTCTGCACCCCCCAGCACACCACAACCCCCAAACCCTCCAACCACCACCCCTCCCCACTCACACTTTCCCATTGCAAGTATGTCTCTTCTGAGATGGCAATCGGTGCTAAAACTGTTCAAACTCACGCTGCACGGGCACAACTCCAGTCCACCTGCCCTCCTCCCCTTGGGTCGCACTCTCATACTGCCAACCCAATTAACCTCTGAGCAACCCCTTTGCCACCCTAGTAAAATTTACCACCACCAGCATAGTCTCACAAGTCAGATTTCTGAGCTCTTTATCACTAAATGTGACCTTGAGCCACCTCTATTGACCTTTGACTTAAGTGTTAAATGAACTGTCTAAGCCTGCTGTTTATTTTCTTTGTTTTTTTTTTGTTTGTGCATATAACTTTTTTGTCACAATGCCAAGCTATTCAATGTTGCTGAATAGAATTTTGCTGTAAAAAAAACATGATATCTAAAAAGTGACAGTTCTTTATGCACTTGTTCTTAAAAGTGTTGGAAACACTCAGGGAGTTCATATTGTGAAGCATTTGCATTTCATTGCATTTCATTGCCTTTAAAAAAATACAACTGTTATATTGTTATAATGTGAATTTGTTTGTACCTCAATCTTTATAT